>NC_140907.1:34715651-34772886 GCF_045865225.1 Trachurus japonicus
TTAGTTTAGTTTATGTATTTTTTTCATTCATATATCGAGCATAAAAACAAAAAAATAAAACTCATAAAAAACGACAATACTGTAGCTCTTGAATGAAAGGGGGCAGAAATAAGCAAACTTATATTGTCTGCCCCTTTTTTTTTTACAAAGAATTAATTCACAAATTAGATAATATACATCCACGCAAAGAAGAAATGGAAGTAGAAGAAGAAAAACATTAAAGGGATAGTTCAATATTTTGGCAAATTGGCCCATTGCCATAATCGCTACAGTCATAGCAGTAGGTTTGTTACCTTTATTTGTCGGTGCAAGCTATTTTTAGAACGGCGGAGCAGAGCCGTGAGCTGCTCAGAGCTACGCTACGGAGGCTCATGGGATTTCTTGGTTTCCCTCATCAAACTCATCAAATACACAATCCAACAACTCCACAACGCTCTGGTGGACAAGTTGTGACCTGCACATTCACCACGCTGTGAGATAATAACACAACGTTACCACACAGAGTTGTTTTAGAGGGAAATTCATGCAAAACCGCTGATGCGCGTTGCCTTCAGGGACAGTTTTTCATCAAGCAGTCTCTGCATTTGCCTCTAAAACAACTCTGTCTGGTAACGTTTGAGCTCAAGACGTCTCTGACATTAAATCATGTTCCTCGTGTCTTCATCGTCTCTTTCCTGTCTCGTCTTTTTTAGTCTTTATTCTGCAGCCAAGATTTCGACTTGAACTAAAAACCAGTCCTTGTCTGGTACACAGAGTCAGACCTGCATCATCTTCTCTCCTCGTCACATGACTCAGACTTTGTGTTTGAGGCTCGAAGACTCTTGATTCACAGGTTCACGACCGACTTTTATCATTTTATCTCAACTTATTATCAACTCTCTTCTGTTTTTCTGTTTTATATTTCATATTTACAATGTTTTTACTTAATCTTTCATCATGTTTTTAACCAGTGTTATCCGGCTCTGAGCACCAGGGGGGGCGGCGATGTCGTTGTTTCAACATGTCTTGTGGCTGTTTCTTGTTTAAAGGGATACGCAAACATTTTTTTTTTCATGTCTTGCCTCACTCCCGAGTCCATGACCAGCAGATAGACACCATCCTTTCGACTGTGCGTGCAGCAACAAGGGAGATAGAGCCATATCACCCGTAATTAGCTTAGCTCAAACACTGGAAGTGTATAGGTAGTGTTAGCCTGCCTCCACCTAAAGTCGCTAATTAGCTTAGCTCAAACGCTGGAAGTGTATAAGTAGTGTTAGCCTGCCTCCACCTAAAGTCGCTAATTAGCTTAGCTCAAACGCTGGAAGTGTATAGTGTTAGCCTGCCTCCACCTAAAGTCGCTTTAGCTTAGCTCAAACGCTAGAAGTGTATAGGTAGTGTTAGCCTGCCTCCACCTAAAGTCGCTAATTAGCTTAGCTCAAACGCTAGAAGTGTATAGACCCTTTCAGAGAGTATAAACAAAGACAGGTGTGGCTCATTAGAAAACGCTCTGCTACACTAAATGGAATGGAGCCTTAATTAGTATCCTTGGTAACACCTGTATTTGTTTATACTCTCTGAAAGGGTCTATAGGTAGTGTTAGCCTGCCTCCACCTAAAGTCGCTAATTAGCTTAGCTCAAACGCTGGAAGTGCAGGGTTGCCAACTTTTGGTCCTGGGCTGGAGTGAGATTCTGTTGGCGGGGGGGGGGTTGTCTATAATAATAATAGTTATGTTTATTGTAGTTTTTCTCTCTGTCTCTCTCTCTCTCTCTCACTCACACACACTCTCTCTCTCTCACACACACACACACACACATTATACCTGCAAACTGAGGAGGCTAGAGGTGTAATAGGTGACAAAATACGTATATCCCTCTAGGGGGGTCTGGGGGCACCCCCCCAGGAAAAAATTGTGATTTTAACATGTATTTGAAGCATTCTGGTGTACTCTGAGAAGAAAATAAAGGGAAAACACAACATTTGCTTCAGATAAGAGGGAAAAAAAGCAGATCTGTGGTTCCTATCATTGTATGGCTGGAGTGTATGAAACTGGTCTAGTGGGGAGCTGTGGCTTTTGGCCTGGACCAGCCTATTGAGCCTATTAATATATGAAAGGACAGAACAGACATGTCCTGTGATTTTCAGTCTTCTATTACAGCCTGATGATACAAGTCAGGTCCTGAAATGTGTGTTTCTCTTCTGTAATAAACATTCTACATACCCATTCGGAGTTTGCAGGTATGGCCCACGTGCATGCATGCGCAGTTGCGCACACAAGTACACAGACGTACACACACACACACACACACACACACACACGCACACACACACACACACACACACACCTGTTGCTGCGCTGTCTCTCTCTCCTCTGCTCTCTGGACTGAGCTGCCTGGCTGTACTTTTGTGCTACCCAGTCTGCATCTTGTTTTATAGTTTTCAACGGACTGGCCCAACCAGCCCGACCGCAGGCGTCAGTTCCAGCCGCGTTCAGTCTGAAAACATAACTCGGTCAGGTCAGGTTGTGTCTCGGGCTTCGCTCTCTCCCTCTTTTTTTTGGCCATCGGATTCGGACCAAGTTGGGTCCAGGCTTCAGCACCGTGCCGCTGTTGGGGAGGGGGGGGGGGGGGTCGCGGATCGACAACTCCCCGTCCTACTGTGCTGTGATCACAGGCTTGAGCAGCCGTCCAATCGACACGCGGATAAGCATCGCGCACACCAACCAGACAGCCTATTGATGAGTGCCAAGCTTGCTTTAATTTTTTTTTTTTTTTTTTTTTTGCCAAATCGCTTGATTTTGGCGTGAGAATTGTTTGAGTGGCGTGAGAGCGTGAGACAGGACCTAAAAGCGTGTGACACACGCCAGATGCGTGAGAGTTGGCAACCCTGTGGAAGTGTATAGGTAGTGTTAGCCTGCCTCCACCTAAAGTCATCAGAGAAACTCTTCAGCAACTCTAAACGGAAACCGGCGGGCCGATCTTCGTCTCAGAGCTGACAAAACTCTCCGGTAAGGCATCTTGAGCGGTCAAATGCCGGTAACGGGACGAGATCGGTCAAAAGAGGGTTCAAGCTAAGACGGTTTATTTTGGTTCAAGCTAGCTACATCGAGGGTAGGTTAGCTTCCTGTTTCAAAGTAAAAGCACAAATTCTATCGTCATGGTTTTCTGTATGTAAAGGGCAACGGGTGTTTTATTTTGTGAAAGTAACCGGAAGTGCGTTGGTCACAACGGCTAGCTTGAGTAACGCCGAATTCGTCAGAACAAAATTGTAAACAGCTGGTATTTAGACAAATTAACGACACACTGCTGATCTAAACGGCTACTTTCTCGCCTAAAAATGTTTGAAATGTGGATAAAGTGATATATTTACTGAGTTTAGAGCTAAAATAAAATCAGCTTCTGACTGCTGATTTCGGCTCGGGTAGGAGGCAGGCTAACACTACCTATGCACTTCCAGTGTTTGAGCTAAGCTAATTAGCGACTTTAGCTAGAGGCAGGCTAACACTACCTATACACTTCCAGCGTTTGAGCTAAGCTAATTAGCGACTTTAGGTGGAGGCAGGCTAACACTACCTATACACTTCCAGCGTTTGAGCTAAGCTAATTACGGGCGATACGGCTCTATCTCCCTCGTTACTGCATGCACAGTCGAAAGGATGGTGTCTATCTGCTGGTCATGGACTCGGGAGTGAGCTGTAAAAGTTTTCTGTACAGATCTGTTACAACAAAACCTGTTTTTATTGTCTCGTTTAAATTAATTCAACCTCTACTGAACTTCTATTGTACTAACATTGACCTCTTTAACAGTTTTTACAACTTTTTTCTTTAATATTTTACTTTTTGTAACTGTTTTTAATGTGTATTTTCTATTTTTATTGTTATTTTATTGTAATTATTCTGATTTCATCCTCATGTAAAGCACTTTGAGCTACATTCAAGGTGCTTTATAGTTAAAGAGATAGTTCAACGCAAACTGGCCCATTGCCATAATCCCTATAGTCTTAGCAGTAGGTTCGTTACCTTTAATTGTCGGTGCAAGCTATTTTTAGAACGGCGGAGCAGAGCGGCGAGCTGCTCAGAGCTCATGGGATTTCTTGGTTTCCCTCATCAAACTCATCAAAAACACAATCCAACAACTCCACAACGCTCTGGTGGACAAGTTGTGACCTGCACATTCACCACGCTATGAGATAATAACACAACGTTTACCAGACAGAGTTGTATACAGTTGTATCCCTTTAACTCTGTTTGTAAATCTTATTGGACGTCTGTACAAAACCCAGGGCGTCGTTATTCAGAGGAGACGTCCAAACAACTTAATTATCGGTCTTGTTTGTTTTAAAAGACGTTGTAACTTACTGCACTGAGAGAGAGTTCATTCTCGTGAAGACAGAGTTTTTTTTTAATGGTGCGTTTTTGTCTTTGTGCAACTTTTCCATGTGGTATCGTCTGGGGGTCAAAGATGCATGAAGGGCTTTATTGTTCCCTTTTTTTTTTGTTTGAATCCTACCCATATTAAATCAAATCAAATAAAAACGAGTGGGAGCCTCGAGTCGGGGCCGCGTGGGAGCCGCCGAGCCGCTCTCCTGACGTTTCGCTCACGTCCGATTGGCTCGGGCAGCGACGACCGCAACATGTTAAGATTATAAAAAAAGCCTTGTTCTGCTGCCACGGCCGTCGCTCAGCTGTCAGAGTGAATCTACGGGACAAAACCGCTGCTTCAGCCAGACTGGTAATGTAATCAAGTCAGGACGGTCTCACAGTGATGATGTCAGTCAGTCAGTCAGACGGACGGCGAGGAGGAAAAGGAAAACCACAGTTAGACAAAGATGGAGCGAGGGAACGTCTGAGGATGGAAATGGGCAGAGGAAGAGAGGAGAAGAGAGGAGAAGAGAGGAGAGGAGGAGGAGGAGGAGGAGAGTGGACGGAGAGAAAACCACAGAGGAGGAAAAAAAAAAAAGGAAAACAAGTCGAACGGGGCAGAAAGTCAAGAAGTCGTGAACGTTATTATTGTGGTTTTAAAAAACCTAAATACCAGATCACAATGATAAACGGGTTTTATTCCTCATGCAAGGCCCATAAAGGGAGGAGGAGGAGGAGGAGGAGGAGGAGAAGGAAGAGGAGGAGGGAGGAGGAGGAGTTAGTGTGTTAGTGTGCAGGCTGACAGAAATCAAGCGCTCCTCCAAGATGAAACTTCAACCGGGGCTGTTTGTTATGTCGGGGCTGGAAAACCACAGGGAAGAGGAGGGCTGTACGTTAACTTTTTCAGCACATAGCACTAGTGCTACAGAGGCTGACAGTTCCAGAGAGTTGTAGCACACCCTAAAAAGGCCCGTCACCTCCTCTACAGAGGACAATTAATGCAGCTCATCACTTAACACAGTAACATCAGCAAGTGTAATTCATACATAATGTAATACAATTATAGAATAAGAACTCAAAATGTTTTCAGATACAGAAGAAGCATCTTTAAACATCACTTTAAACATCGTTGTTTAAAGTGACTTAAGCATCACTTTAAACAACTCATTTTTACATAACAGGCGTGACATATTTACCAGGGGTGGAACGGTTCACAAAATCCACGGTTCAGTTCGGTTCACGGTTTTGTGGTCACGGTTTTTGGTTCGGTTCGGTATACGTTGATCATTGGGAAAATCAATCATGTCTTCAGTTAAAACTGAAGTCTGACATCTGATACATCATTGTGACAGTCTGAGGTTAAAAGTAGGTGAGATTCTGGCTGCAAGGGAGGAGACATTGATAGTTCCAACATGACTTTAATTTATTGGGCAAAGAAAGTTATCTAACAAATGCCAAGAACAATTAATTATTCACTGAAATATATAACCTATATTTATTAATTGTGGTTCTTACAAAAATTATATCTTATAAAATATAAAAAGCAAAAATGTCTCTTATGCTCTGCCCCTTGAATTAGTGCATACAAAATAATTTAAAGCAGAAGTAAGTGATATATTTGTGTTAATATAAGTCTTAAATAGTTATATCTTCCGACAGCAATCACTTACATAGAGTGTTTGGTCTGAAACACGGGTCTGTCAGTCACTCTGCTCTGCTCTGAGCCGAAGAGAAAACATTTATCGTATCCTACAGTTTTTATCCAATGAGGAGAGAGAACGGCATGAAGGGCTGTGTGTGCAGCCAAGGAACGCCGTGAATGTGGCGACGTAGGGACGAGGACTGTTATGGTGCGTTCAAGGAAACTCTTATTTTTCCGACCGTGAAGTCGTACCAGTTCGATCTGGTACGAGTTCACCGGTCGGAAGTTACGAGTGGCCGTTATAGTGACTTTCACCGGTAAAACAGGTCGGAAAAACACGAGTGGGTTGCCTGGAACGCTACAAAGTCGTAAGTTGTGACTTGAAGCTGTAATTTACGATTTCAAAAGCCTGCCTGGAACGCAGCATTAGCGAAAACGACCGGACCACTTACTTCTGCTTTAACTTTAGCCTATAGCCTACTACTTTTACAACCACATTAGTTACCAGCAACATAAAGTGAAAATATAAATAAAGTTTCACAAAGTGAAACAGAGGCAGAGGCGTCCTGCCACAGTCTCATTTGGGCTCTCAGGTCGCGCTGGAGCTAATAAATGCTAAACGCACTAAATCGCTAATTGGTCGCGATCATCACACACACGCGGTCCCATACAGCAGACCTACAACGCTGCTGCATCTTCTAGCTCCGACTCTTTCACTCGCCATGCTCACAAACGTTTCCACAAGTGACCAGCTGATGAACTGCTCTGCTTCTTCTTGTTGTTCACCCATAGCAGCTATGCTACAGGGCAGAAGGCATGTTTTGATGTAGCACGTGCGACATATATGAAGAGGAAAAGCAGAAGTAGGAGGGGGAGGAAGGGAGGGGAGGAGGAGGAAGAGGGAGGGGGAAGAGGAGGAGGGGGGAGGAAGAGGGGGAGGAGGAGGAAGAGGAGGAGGAGGATGAGGGGGAGAAGGAGGTGGAGGGAGGAAGAGGAGGAGGGCAAGACGGAGAAGGACGGAAGGAGGAGGAGGAGGAGCTGATCTCAGACCTCTTCTTCCTCCCTCCTCCTCCTCCTCCCCCTCATCCTCTTCCTCTTCTTCCTCCCTCCTCCTCTTCCTCCTCCTCTTCCTCCCCCCTCCTCCTCTTCCCCCTCCCTCCTCCTCTTCCTCCCCCCTCCTCCTCTTCCTCCTCCTCCTCTACAGGATGATGATCCTTTAATCCTCCAAATGTCACAATAATAAATATGAGAGGAAAAGAAAATATCTCTATGATGATGTTTCACTGCTGCAGCAGGAAAAACTAAAATAAAGAGGTTTTAATGTCAGAAATTAAAATGACATCATCCTGTTCAGCTGCTGCTGGTGGACGAACTGAAGCAGCCACGATCACCGCCGAGGTTCAGGAGCAGTTTTCCATTTAATAGATGTGATTAACAGCTCAGAAAGACGTCTTTTAGTCTGAAATCTGATAAAGATGATGAGAAATCTAGAGAAACATTGTTGACAGCGTTTGGATTATTGACATAAACTCAAGAGACGGACTAGATTTCATCTGACTGAAAAAGTTCACAAAATCTGTTTCCTAAAGGCATAGTTCACCCAAAATTCAAATTTCACTCATTATCTACTCACCCTCATGTGGACTAAGGGCTGGGAGAAGTTTCAGAGTCCTCCGTGGCCTCTCTGAGTTACAGGGGGTCTCGGCGTAGCAGTGCATGTCCATATAACGGTTGCAAATGGATACCAACTGTCTTTGTAACAAAAAGACACACCAAATACCTCCATGCTGCTCATATGTAATGTCCCTCTTGTATTGAAGCCCCGAAATGCGAAATTGTTCCGAAAAAATTAAATAAATCTATATTTCAAGCTTGTTTTGTAGCGGAAGCTCCTCTTCCTGGTCTGTCCAAATCTCGCGAGATTTGCGCCAGCGTCAGTGCGCAAATCTCGCAAGATTTGCAACCGTTATATGGACATGCACTGCTACAGATGTTACTGGTTCAAAATTGCGGGGTTTTTCCTGCAATGCAGGATCGCGTGAACGCGTGTCTTTTCACCACAACTGTTTTCCTCTAGGTGGCAGCACCGTACTAAATACTGCTCAGACGTTTTGGGGACAATGCTGACAGTCACACAATGTAGCCGCGATTAGGAGTGGCGCTGTTCATGATACAGAATACAAGAGGATGAAAGGAGAACTAGCTGCAGACAGTAAATAATATAGTAGCCTAGTTTTTCAATTACAAAATGTAACGACGGCAGCTACAGTAGACTATAGCCCACGTCTCACTCTCTTTTTTGGTCATCTGTCTCGTCATCTCCAAAATGTGTTTTTAAAATGAGCCAACTACAGTACTGTGCAGTAGTGCCGCAGATTTCTCACTCCGCACCTTGTTTGAGAGTGCAGCTGGATGATTTCTTGTGAATGAACGGGTCTGTGTCACTTTGGGGCTGGGCGATAAAACATAGGATAGCTAAATAACTTTCCCTCGATAGAAGACGCGGCCGATACAAAGTCGATAGGTTTCATTCATCCATTTTTTGACAGACAACACAAACAGCCAGTGATAATGAGAGTGGTGACACCGTCAGCCATGCAGCCGGCCTGGACTTTTTATTTTTAATTATGAAGGATCATCTGCGCAAGGCAAAGATGATAGCATCAACAAAACACGGCGTAACACACGCGGCTGTATGGGACAGGCTTTTATTTAATTCAGAACAAACCGCTCAGCAAAAATGGAAAATATAGTCTATAATAATTAATTGATCTGTTGTTTGGCCACTGTTTGAAAATAACCCGAATTATGAGCAAATAATCTGATCCAGAGCAGCAGTCATAATCAGACTTCTTCTAAATAAACCTAAACATTAAATAACTGGGTCAGGTCGGACCATGGGGTTTTTTTTTTCTCTTCTTCTTCACAGGAGAAAATGAGGTGCGCTGTGCTCACGGACGCGTTGATGTTTTGTGATTTATCTGCTGCCTTGACTCTGCCCTTTATATATGTGCGTTCAGATTAACAATAAGACAAGCCATGGTTGAGTTTATTGAGTTAATAATCAGCATCTTAGTACCTCTGATCCGGAGCGATAGTGTTATGAAAATCGCTACAGTTGAACTGGTCTGGTTTTTAGCTGCTCAATCTCATTGTTTCAAAGAAAAGGGATTGATTTTTATAACGAAATGAAACGAAAACAATATTATATTGATACATTGTTGTAAAAAAAATCCAAAAGAAACGAAAATGAACTAAAGAAAATAACTTTCACACACACATTAAAACAGTGCGATTGGTTGAAAGCTGATAATTAGCCATGTGCTTATAAGATGATTGGCCGAAACCAAGAACAAAGCCGCGTGAATGGCCAATCGCCATGTGTTAACGGACACACATCGACTCCTGATCTTTCCTCGTCGCAAGCCTTGATGTCTCCGCTGGTTCTATCTTCAACCTCGGACAGCATTAACATCTCTCACTCCTCTCCCTCACTTTAGCACCTTGTGGGGGACAGCTCTCCATTTCAGCACCTCCACCCCGACAGCCCCCCTCCCCCTCCTCCCTCTGCCTCAAGCTTACATCGGGGTGTTGGTGAGAGATGTTAATGCTGTCCGAGGTTGAAGATAGAACCAGCGGAGACATCAAGGCTTGCGACGAGGAAAGATCAGGAGTCGATGTGTGTCCGTTAACACATGGCGATTGGCCATTCACGCGGCTTTGTTCTTGGTTTCGGCCAATCATCTTATAAGCACATGGCTAATTATCAGCTTTCAACCAATCGCACTGTTTTAATGTGTGTGTGAAAGTTATTTTCTTTAGTTCATTTTCGTTTCTTTTGGATTTTTTTTACAACAATGTATCAATATAATATTGTTTTCGTTTCATTTCGTTATAAAAATCAGTCCCTTTTCTTTGAAACAATGAGATTGAGCAGCTAAAAACCAGACCAGTTCAACTGTAGCGATTTTCATAACACTATCGCTCCGGATCAGAGGTACTAAGATGCTGATTATTAACTCAATAAACTCAACCATGGCTTGTCTTATTGTTAATCTGAACGCACATATATAAAGGGCAGAGTCCAAGGCAGCAGATAAATCACAAAACATCAACGCGTCCGTGAGCACAGCGCACCTCATTTTCTCCTGTGAAGAAGAAGAGAAAAAAAAAACCCCATGGTCCGACCTGACCCAGTTATTTAATGTTTAGGTTTATTTAGAAGAAGTCTGATTATGACTGCTGCTCTGGATCAGATTATTTGCTCATAATTCGGGTTATTTTCAAACAGTGGCCAAACAACAGATCAATTAATTATTATAGACTATGTTTTCCATTTTTGCTAAGCGGTTTGTTCTGAATTAAATAAAAGCCTGTCCCATACAGCCGCGTGTGTTACGCCGTGTTTTGTTGATGCTATCATCTTTGCCTTGCGCAGATGATCCTTCATAATTTGTGATACATAATCATCAAGTCATAAAGCAAGACAGGCTTTATCATATTACAATAGTTTCTGTGATTTAGGCAGGGTATACAGTAGTTAGTTCTAGTTTAATAGCCTAGAGTTTAAGCTGTGGATTACTGCACAGATCACTGAGTCATCCGCCTGTCGTCCTCCGTTCTCACAGATGCCACCTGGTGGTTGTTTTCGCACATTGAGGCTTTTCATTAAAACCTCTTGTCTCGCCAAAGAAAAAAAATGCCTGAGTCTTGTGGCGTCTCGCGTGAACCACGCGTGAAGTCCGCAATTTTGAACCAGTAACATCTGTACGCCGAGACCCCCTGTAACTCAGAGAAGCCACGGAGGACTCTGAGACTTCTCCCAGCCCTTAGTTCACATGAGTGTGAGTAGATAATGAGTGAAATTTGAATTTTGGGTGAACTATCCTTTTAAGTTTTTTTTTCTTTTTTTCTTTTTTTTTTTTTTCAAAGGAGGTTAAATCGAAAGCAACTGGACTTAGTTATTTGTCTAGAAAGACGTTTCACCTCTCATCCAAGATTTGGACATTGCTGTCCTCAAATCCTAGACAGAGAGGATAGATGGTTTGAAAGAGGAGTTAAAGAAGCCATCTATGTAAAAGCAGAGAAACCATCCCTCAACAGGGGAGGAGGTCTGAGACACCACCTATCTCCAATTTACAATGCTGCCCTTTCATCCCTTCCCAGGAGATTCAACAATCTAGCCTCAAAGAACAACTACTGTTCACAAGTGGCAAGTGACTCCAACGACTGTCGTTATAACAACATAAGGCACTAACGAAGTCCAAACCAACTTTCCATCAAAGGCAGTCATTTAAACGACTGTCGTTGGCACTTGGAGCACAAATGGGAACCAGTGACATCATCACCCTTGTGAACGCCCACACAAGAGGTTAAATAGTGAGTCTCCACACCAGATAGTTGGACCAGTCCCAGCCTGGTCAGATGCTACATGAACTGATGAAGCCTCTTGGATGAGAGGTGAAACGTCTTCCTAGACAAATAACTAAGTCCAGTTGCTTTCGATTTAACCTCCTTTGAAATACTATGACCTGGACAAATGAGAATATGCACCATCCTTTTAAAGGGATAGTTCACCCTAGAATGATATTTCGCTCATTATCTACTCACCCTCATGTTGACTAAGGGCTGGAAGAATTTTCAGAGTCCACCGTCCCTTCTCTGAGTTACAGGGGGTCTTGACGTAGCAGTGCATTTCAATGCCACGGTAGCAAAGGGACACCAGAGCTCTTCGTAAAAAAACACACACAAAAAAACATCCAAATACCTCCATGATGCTCGTATGTAATGTCCGTCTTGTGCTGAAGCCCCAAATTGCGTAATTAATAATTAATAAAAAATTGAGACCGACTCGAGTCTTCAGTATCAGTGCGAACCTTGCGCATGCGCGCTGGCAGCGGAAGAGCGGACAACAACACTAGGAGCTAATGCTACAAACATGCTTGGAATGTGGACTTATTTAATTTTTTTCGGGACAATTACGCAATTTGGGGCTTCAGCACAAGACGGACATTACATACGAGCATCATGGAGGTATTTGGATGTTTTTGTGTGTGTGTTTTTTTACGAAGAGCTCTGGTGTCCCTTTGCTACCGTTGCCTTGAAATGCACTGCTACGCTAAGACCCCCTGTAACTCAGAGAAGGGACGGTGGACTCTGAAACTTCTTCCAGCCCTTAGTCAACATGAGGGTGAGTAGATAATGAGCGAAATATCATTCTAGGGTGAACTATCCCTTTAAGTAAATTTACTAATAATTTCTTCTCTTGTCTGATTGTCTCTTGTCTGTTTTATATTATTATTATCAGTCATTACGTCAGTGTGAAACATCATCACGTGACTGCGTGGCGCTCGCTGGGAAGCACAACAACTTGTTTTTAGGATCAATTTCTCTCTTTTTAGTCGATGCAACTGACTCGCTCATTGTCGTTTTTTAAAAATGGCGGTTCATTGTTTTCTCTGTTCCTGTTTGGTCAGGTGACTCCGCCCCTCAGCTCTGGACCAGCTCGGAGTTGGTGGTTCAGTGTTGCTTCAGCCTGATCTGATGGTAATGTTTTTAATATACTGTATAATTCATAAAGTGATGGACTCACATCCTCCGGAGCTTCTTGTAGGAGGTGAAGGCTCCTGGAGGAACCGACTTGATGCCGTTCTGCTCCAGACGACTGTAGGGAAAGAGAGAGAGAGAGAAAGAAGGAGAAGAATTATTATAAACTTCTTTTTTTTTGACAATGTCCTTTCACTTCCATTTCCAGTGGGTGCACACAGGCTGCTTTGTCTTGTTTCCTTCCACATGAGGCCCATGTCTTGATCTTAGCTTGTGTAAAATGTGTAAATGGAAATCTACGCATTATTTATTGCATTTACAGCTGGTTTTCGTGATCAGACAAGGCAACAGAGCATCAACCATCTTAATGTAAGTGAACACTCTTTGGCACATTATGTGAACGGGCAGGAGTCTCCTACTGGACAAGGACGTTTGAGCAGCACTGTGGACACGGTGTTCACAGTATGGCAACTCCACAAAAAGGGTAGAGCAGTGGTTCTCAAACTTTTTTACATCAAGGACCCCTAATTTGTCACAAATTAGGCCACGGACCCCCATTGGACAACATTTTGAAGCAAACACCAGAAATACACAAATATTTGTTCTGAAGGAGACTGAAAGACGTTACTGTTTTAGTCAATGTACTGTACGTTCAAATTATGGCCAATGGCGTGAATTTTTGTAAATATTATAGAGAAATTTCGGCAAAAACAAATGGTACAATTTCTCCAAAAACATTTAAATATTTCTAGCACATGTGGTAAAAATTCTCAAAAAAATGTCATTTTTAAAGAAATTCTAGAAAAAAAGTGGTAAGACTTTTAAAAAAAAAAGGTAAACATTTTCTAGAAAAAAAAGTGGTAAAATTAAAAAAAAAAAAAAAGTTTTTTAAAAAAAGTATTCAAAATTTCTAAAAAAAAAGAAAAAAGAAAAAAAAAGAAATAATAAAAAAAGTGGTAAAATTTCTAAAAGAAACTTCAAAAATTCTAGAAAAAAGTGGTAAGACTTCTAAAGAAAAAAAAGGTAAGCATTTTCTAGAAAAAAAGTGGTAAAATTTCTGCAAAAAACAAAAAAAAATTTAAGTATTCAAAATTTCTGCAAAAAAAAAAAAAGGGTACAATTTCTCCAAAAACATTAAAATATTTCTAGAACATGTGGTAAAAATTCTCAAAAAAATGTAGTTTTTAAAAAAATTCTAGAAAAAAGTGGTAAGACTTCTAAAAAAAAAAGGTAAACATTTTCTAGAAAAAAGTGGTAAAAATTCTCTTTTCTTTAATTCTAGAAAAATAGATGTAGGACTTCATAAAAAAAAGAAAAAATTCTAGAAAAAAAGTGGTAAACATTTCTCAAAAAAGTTTTTACAAAGTTCTAGAAAAAGTGGTGAAATTTCGAAAAGAAACTTAAAAAATTCTAGAAAAAAGTGGTAAAATTTCGAAAAGAAACGTAAAAAATTCTAGAAAAAAGTGGTTAAATTTCAAGACAATGTTGGGGACCCCCTTGAACCTTTTCAAGGACCCCTGGGGGTCCCCGGACCCCACTTTGAGAACCACTGCGTCAGTATGGAGGCTACAGTCGCCCAGCACCATCTGCTCTGGCTCGGCCGTGGCCTCAGGAAGCCAAAACATCACCTGCCATGTAGAGTCCTGTCTGGCCAATTACACCTCGGCCGTCAGACAAGGCGATAAAAAGACCCCAACTCACAACCCTGATGAAGAAACGCAGCCTGAACCCGACCCGAGGAGTCGTCAAGGTGATCGACGGACCAAGAAACGCCAATGACGACATTCTTTCTTCATCCTACAGACTCATCATCATCGTCATTATTTATGAATCAGTCGTTCTCAATCTTCATTATGCTAATGTTCCCACCAAACTAATGGAGTTTGGAGTTTGCATTTTCCAGCCGACGATGCTCAGTTCGTCTCAACAGCTTCCAGCAGACATGAGTTCATCTCTGGGCTCAGTTCAGACAGAGCCGATGTGAGCTTCACGTAATGACCCGTAAAATCCACTCGTTACATTTACTCTGTCCAAGTTCCCACCGGCTGTGACGGACGACCACCAGCTGAAGTGAAACAGGATTAATGGAGTGTGTGGTGTTTCAGTGAGGAGTTCGGTTAAAGCAGGTTTGGATGTTTTATTAGTATCTGCAGAGCAAATGAAAAAACCTGAACAATTACATAAGAAACACTGCAGCTCCTAAAGTTAAACTGGATCGGGCTCTTTTTGTCTTTGCTTCAGTAAAACTATTAACACTTTCATTTAAAGTGTAATATAGAGGTTTTGGTTAATGTATCTTCTGTCTTTTTGACTCATCTGAATACAAAACAGAAATCAGTTTTATCTATTAAGCTCCTCGTGAGCCTGAAATTACAAATTTGACTTTGACAAAAGGTTTTTACATCCATTAGACCTACAGCACGGTTTCAAATGGGACTATAGATGGAAATTAGCTGTGAGCTAAATCTGGTGCAACCATCTTTTCATTTTTTCCTGCAAATGATAATGTAATTGCACACTGTCCCTTATTAAACTAATAAACTAAAACTAAACTAAACTAAACCAAACCAAACCAAACCAAACCAAACCTGTGAGCTGCCAAAAGTGGGTCCTTTGCAAAAAAAAAAGTGCAATTTTTGTGAAAAGATTAAATAATCAAAACAAATACAAATAATGTTTGAATGTTTTAAAAATGAAATTATTAAGATGTTGTTTAAAATGTTTAAAAACTATCACTGTGACAAGCCAATGACAGTAGCTCTCATGTTGTCTAGATTGTATACCATAATAAAATGCTGGTTAGTAACAGGAGGAGACGAGAAGTGAATATGTCATCGATAGGGATGTCACGATTATAGCTTTTCTTTGTACGATTATTGTCAGAGAAATAATCACGGTATTACGATTATTATGCATTAATTAATTTCACAACATATGAATGTGAAAAATCAAATACAGTCAAAATATAATTACATTACTCATTATTTACACTAAATATTATTATTATTAGTATCTACTATCAATATTTAACCAATTATTAATCCTCCAGGGCAAGTGTTTTAAGTTTATTTTAATTGTTTGTTTGTTTTTTATCACAAATGACATGCTAAGTTTTAAATTCCTACCAACTGTACGTTACGTTAGGTAAATGCCAGTATTCCTTACATTTAACTTTACTTTGGTGCACATCTGCCTCCGTGTTTCCAACATAACCTTTTTTGGAAAGTGACGGTATTTAGAAATCCTTACGATTAATTAATTGTGGTGTTTAATACCGCAATTAATTATGAAAACAAGTAATCGTGACATCCCTAGTCATCGATTTAAAGTTGTTTTTTTTAGGATTATTGAAGTATTGTGTTCACAAGGACAAAACTGCGTCTTGTGAGGTCATCACTTCTTCGACCTTTGACCACGAAAGTCTAGTTTTTTTCTTGAATCCAGATGAATGATTGTTCCAAATGTGAAGAAGTTGAATGGGACGGACGACTTTAAACAACTGCTGTGCCATAGTAAAAAACTGAAAACTGATAGAAACACTCACATCTCGGTCATGGCCTCGGGCAGGTGGGCTGGGATGGCGGTGAGGCCCCTCCCCCGACAGTCCACGATGTTGTTGCTGCACGAACACATGGGAGGACAGGAGCCGGACGCCAGGCTGCACGGCTGCACGAAGGCGCTGCCGCCGTTACCTGAGGAGCAGGAAGACAAACCGGCTTCTATCACACACACTCTAAAGGGATAGTTCAACATTTTGGCAAATTAGCCCACATTGCCATAATCCCTACAGTCATAGCAGCAGTAGGTTCGTTACCTTTAATTGTCGGTGCAAGCTATTTTTAGAACAGCGGAGCAGAGCCGCGAGCTGCTCAGAGCTAGTTTAGTTTAATAAGTTTATTTGTATCAGGGACAATGTACAAAATAACATTAGTCTCGAGATGAGAAGAGATGCCTTGTAGCGGATTTAGCTTATTAGCTACTTTCCATCCGTAGTCCCTGGGCAGGTGAGTAAGAACAATAGAAAGGTAAGAATTATCAATTTACATAGCGTTCTAAACATCCATACACATGTGCATAATACACCCTCTCACACATCACAAACACTCAGGACATAGGCCTATTTCATATCAGTTAACAAAACATACAGTTATTAAAATACTTCACACTTTGCCAAGGTTAAAAATTATTTAGGCTCATGATTAATGCTGACATGACTGATTTCTTAGGATCCATTGTTTGACTTCCCGGGAGAAAACATTGAAGTCTGTACAAAGTTTCAGATTAGTTGGAAGATTGTTCCATGATTTACGCTACGGAGGCTCATGGGATTTCTTGGTTTCCCTCATCAAACTCATCAAATACACAATCCAACAACTCCACAACGCTCTGGTGGACAAGTTGTGACCTGCACATTCACCACGCTATGAGATAATAACAGAACGTTACCAGAGGGAAATTCATGCAAAACCACTGATGCGCGTTGCCTTCAGGGACAGTTTTTCATCAAACAGTCTCTGTATTTACCTCTAAAACAACTGAAGTGTCCTGAAGCCGTCACATGAAGAAGTTGTTTGGAAAAAATTAATGTGATCTCTGTTTTGAGCCTTGTTGTAGCAGTAGCTCCAAGTGGCTGCGTGAGATTTGCTGCAAGATGTTCGTTCGTTGTTGTAAACCATTGGATGTTTGATGTAAACACGTTAGAACATCTTGCAGCAAATCTCACAGAGCCACTAGGCGCTACTACTACAAAAAGGATAAAAACAGAGATCACATTAATTTTTTCCAAACAACTTTTCCATGTGGCAGCTTCAGGACCCTTGGGTCAATACGGACGAGCAGTATGGAGGTATCTGGATGTTTCATAGTGTGTGTTTTGGACCATTCAAAAGTGAACTCTATCCGCCGCCATTATATGTAAATCCGTTGCCAGCCGGACCCCCCCTGGAACTCCTAAAGCGTTTTGATGACTCTGAAAGTTTGGTAACACTTTACTTGAATAGGTATTCATAAGATTGACATAACACTGTCATAACCATGACATAACAGCTGTCATAAACATCAATGAATACTTATGACAGCTGTCGTTAAGTGTCATTCGGTAAGTTATGACACTTTTGATGCAAAGTTGACATTGTTTGAGATGTCCTTGTTATGAGAACTTGACATAATTTTTTTAAGTTTGGCAATTAGGTCTGCTATGACAGTTTAAATTGTCTTTATGTCAAGTTGTCAGAACAAAAACATCTCAAACAATGTCAACTTTGCATTAAAAGTGACATAACTTACCGAATGACACTTAACGACAGCTGTCATAAGTATTCATTGATGTTTATGACAGCTGTTATGTCATGTAAAGTGTTACCGAAAGTTTTTCCAAACCCTTCCTTGGCATGACGGTGAGTAGAAAATTGGTGAATTATTGATTTTGGGTGAAGTATCCCTTTAAGTTAAGCTGCTGCTGCTGCTGTTGTTGCTGATGATGATGATGATGATTAACGATGACGCACCTGAGCAGGCGAAGTCGCTCTTGCGCAGCTCGGCGAGGTTGAGGCCCCTCAGCGTGGGAGGAGAGCTGCACTGGGTGTAGAGGCCCAACGCCGGCCGCTGCCGTAACCATGGAGACAGCCAGGCCAGGTGACAGTCGCATCGCAGAGAGTTGGAGTGGAGACGGCTGCGAAAACAGGGAAGAGAGGGAGGAGAGGAGAGGAGAGGAGAGGAGAGGAAAGGATGGGAACAGAGAGGTAGATGAGAACGAATAAGGAAGAGGAAAGAGGGAAGTAAGTTGATAGAGTAGGAAAGAGGAAAGAAGGGAGCAAGGAAGAGAGGAAGGGAATGAAAAAGATTTTAAAAAGATGGAGTTAAAGAGGTTGAGAAAAAAAACAAGAATGAAACTCAACTCAACTCAAATTTATTTATAGAGCCCTTTAAAACAACCACAATTAGCAGAAAAATAAATATGAAATAATAATTGTTCATTGCTTTTAAAACAATTTAAAAGCAATAAAACAATTTAAAATTTAAATAAAACAATTAAAATAAAACCAATAAATAAAAACAGACCATAAAACACTAAAGCAGGAGGTAGAGTCTCATGCTGAGTTGAAAGTCAAGGAATAAAAATGGGTTTTGAGATGAGTTTTAAAAATGGACAGTGAGGAGGCCTGCCTAATAATGTGTAACGAGACATAAAAATGGCGTTATGTGTCTGACTTGTCTTATGACTGGAGCATTCTGGGTAATGTAGTGAAATAGTCTACTTGCCAACAATGAGTAGCCGGAAATGTTGAGTACCCCAAAGTTTTATGTTAGAAATATATAGTATGGGTCCCCAGTATTCAGAAACTGCCGGATGCTAACTTATATATATTGGGCAATTAGCATAACATACATAATTAGCATAAATTAGCATAATTGCCTATATGGGCAATATTTCAACAAAATTGACTTGGCTGATCTGGGCAATATTAGTGTGGTTTTAGGGGTTATTGATGATGCTGAATCCATTTCTGACATTTTCAAAATTCAAAATGGCTGTCTAAACCGGAAGTGACCAGATTTTGAAATCCATCAAAATCGGCCCACTGGCGGTTAAAATCTGGTCACTTCCGGTTTAGACAGCCATTTTGAATTTTGAAAATGTCAGAAATGGATTCAGCATCATCAATAACCCCTAAAACCACTCCAATGTTGCCCAGATCAGCCAAGTCAATTTTGTTGAAATATTGCCCATATAGGCAATTATGCTAATTTATGCTAATTATGTCAGTTATGCTAATTGCCCAATATATATAAGTTAGCATCCGGCAGTTTCTGAATACTGGGGACCCATACTATATATTTCTAACATAAAACTTTGGGGTACTCAACATTTCCGGGTTCACAATGGGGCCGAATGGGCTGGCAAGTAGACTAAAAGGAGCTGAGGGGACTTACAAGGTGCGGAGCTTCGGCATGTGGTTGAAACTGGAGACTGGGATGCTGCTGATGTTGTTGTTGTTCAGAGTGCTGGAGGAAAGAGAGAGAAAAGGGAAGGATGGAGGAGACAGAGATGGTTATCTGCAGTATATTATATTCTATATTCCTGACACAAAAGCCGAGGGAGATGATGAGACTCACAGCACTTCCAGAGAGCGCAGAGCCCTGAACGCCCCCTCCTCGATACAGCTGATGTGGTTTTTATCCAGCTGCCTGGTGACACAGAGAGAGACAGAGAAAACTACTTTACACAGTTCAGCTTTGTCTATTATCCACCAGTTTTATTGTCTGCTTTGTGTGTTTGTTGTGTGTTTGTGTTGTGTGTAGACTTTCACACACAGGTTTTTGAGGTCTGTAGCTCCTCTGAACGCTCTCCTCGGGATGGCCTGGATGGCGTTTTCACTAAGGTCACTGGAAAACAGACACACAGAGAACAACACATCCAAGTTTATATTAAAGCTCCATACTAAAGGTAGATATATGTTAAAGCCCCTTCAAAATAAAGGTAGAGGTTTGTGTTAAAGCTCCTTCAAAATAAAGGTAGACGTTTGTGTTAAAGCCCCTTCAAAATAAAGGTAGATGTTTGTGTTAAAGCTCCTTCAAAATAAAGTAAGATGTTTGTATTAAAGCTCCTTCAGAATAAAGGTAGACCTTTGTGTTAAAGCCCCTTCAAAATAAAGGTAGATGTTTGTGTTAACGCTCCTTCAAAATGTCTCATTTCTAGTCAAAACTAATCTGTTTCCACTTATTTTGAAGGAGTTTGTGTTAAAGCCCCTTGAAAATAAAGGTAGACGTTTGTGTTAAAGCTCCTTCAAAATAAAGGTAGACATTTGTGTTAAAGCTCCTTCAAAATAAAGGTAGATGTTTGTGTTAAAGCTCCTTCAAAATAAAGGTAGACGTTTGTATTAAAGCTCCTTCAGTATAAAGGTAGACGTTTGTATTAAAGCTCCTTCAAAATAAAGGTAGATCTTTGTGTTAAAGCTCCATACAGTATAAAACTATATATAACTTGCGAGATTTGGTTTCACCTAAAAATATGGGACCTTAAATGTATCTACATTACTGTTCAGTAATGTGCTTATTCACTGATGGTTCGGTTGTTTTGTGGTGTTATTATTGCTAATTTCATTTCCTTTCTATATCTTCTTCTTATCTGTTGAAGCCGGATGACAAACTGGGAATAGGGAACATTTATATAAGAAGGAAAACAAACATTTCAAACCATTTGAAAGGGAAACTTGGAGATAAATATTTGAAGCGGACATGATGAATGAAGATTTGTTATTTGTTTCTGTTTTTTTTAGGTCTTAATATCCCTGCTGGTAAACACAGGCTCATCCTGCTGCAGCCTCTACAGTACAGTACTTCCACTATCAAGTCTCCGGCCGATCCGCACCATTACCAGCTGGTTGTAATACGACTCTATAAACACCGGTTCCTCTTTATCTTAATGGAGCTCTTCCCTCCGGCCGGGTGCAGTCTGGAGGACGGAGAGGGTCACGAGCACTACAACCAGGGCCGTTGCTAGGAATTCTGGGCCCCCTTAAAGAATACTAAAGTGGGCCCCTCCCCCTAACTTTTCCTTTTTTTTTTCTTAGACTACGTATGTATTATCGTTTTTTATTTAGCCTTCTTTGTTTTGATGCTAATGCAGCATTACACTGCAAAAAACTCAAGTATCTTAGCAAGAATATTTGTCTTATTTCTAGTCAAAATGTCATTTCTAGTCAAAACAAATCTCATTATACTTAAAATAAGACACATCATATTAAAAGTAGCTTGTTTTTAGACACTTTTTACTTCTTTCAAGCAGATTTTCTCTTGGAATAAGTAGAAAAAATCTGATAGTGGAGCAAGTTTTTCTTCCTTATTACAAGCACAAAAAACTTACTTTCACTGGCAGATTTTTCTATTTATTGTGAATTTAAGTGAAAATGATCTAAAAACAAGTTAATTTTTAGGTAATGGGTCTTATTTTAAGTGGAAAGAGATTAGTTTTAACTAGAAATGAGACATTTGGACAAGAAATAAGACAAATATTCTTGGAAAGATGTTGAGTTTTTACAGTGTACTATGAGAATTAGTCAGGGTCTTATGCAGAATAAATCAGTCATACAAAGATTAGACTACTGGGGGTTTTTTATGGGCCCTACTGGGCGCTGGGCCCCTAGAATTATCATCACCTTTCTCCCCTATACAACGGCCCTGACTACAACAGGCCGGGTTAACAGACACACAAGTAGATATTAGTGAAGAAGATTGGCGTAAGGCATGTTTAAAAGCGCAAAATAATTCAATTAACACAAGATTAAAATGAATTCAGTATAAATGGTTAATGAGAGTTTATATAACCCCTGCAAAACTTCACCATATCTCCCCTAACATCCCTGATGTTTGTGTTAAATGTCTGACTGAAAAGGGGACTCTGATTCACTGCCTATATGGGAATGCTCTAAAATATTTTGTTATTTTGGGAAAATGTAGTTAAATGTTTATCACGGATGGTTAAGTGTAACATTCCTTTGACGTCAACAATCTGTATACTTGGAATATAATACCCCAAGGACTTCATCAGAACAACGAAACAATCGAAAATGATTGACTTTGTGTCATTCCTGACCAATGAAACAGATAACACTGTCTGAATAACAGGTTATGAAATGATCCTGCCTTTTATTTAAAGCAGAAGTAAACGATCCGGTCGTTTTGGTTAATGCTGCGTTCCAGGCAGGCTTTTGAAACCGTAAATTACAGCTTCAAGTCTCGACTTACGACTTTGTAGCGTTCCAGGCAACCCACTCGTGTTTTTCCGACCTGTTTTACCTGTGAAAGTCACTATAACGGCCACTCGTAACTTCCGACCCGTGAACTCGTACCAGATCGAACTGGTACGACTTCACAGGTCGGAAAAACACCAGTTACGGGTTGCCTTGAACGCACCATAACGTCTTGTCAGCCGATGGAGTTAGCAGCCCCCGCCCTCGTCATGGATCTATTGGTCCTCGTCCCTACGTCACCACATTCACGCGCATCCCTTGGCTGTACACACAGAGAGGACCGCCCCTTTATGCCGTTCTCTCTCCTCATTGGATAAAAACTGTAGGATACAAGGAAAGTTTTCTCCTCGGCTCAGAGCAGAGCAGAGTGACTGACAGACCCGTGTTTCAGACCAAACACTCTATGTAAGTGATTGCTGTCGGAAGATATAACTATTTAAGACTTCTATTAACACAAATATTCAGCTTACTTCTGCTTTAATGTTGAGTTTGAAATACATTTGAAATTTCAATAAAAAAATATTGTTAAAAAAAAAAACAACAGGCCGGGTTCAGAGAGGAGGACGAGACAGACGGCGAGACAGACAGCGCAGGACAGGACGGATATACAAACAACAACAGCAGCAGCAGCAGCGGCAGATAAAAGCAAAACGAAAGGGATGAAAAAAATATTAGTGTGTGTGTGTGTGTGCATGTGTGTGTGTGTGTTTTAGTTTGAGATAAACCACAGAGGAGGATGTGCATCATCATCTCTGGCTGCCCTGGAGGACCTCAGACACACTCCATTAACGTCAGGGTCAAAGCAGAGAGCATGACAGCAGAGGAAACACCCACTTACCCAGACCTGGACTGCTGCTGATATAATACATGTTCTGGTTTCACAAGCAGCCAGAGACTCAGACTACTCAGCAGGATCTAATGAATCTGAATCTAGTGGGGTTTTTACTTTCCCTCTTGCAGAATAGGATGGTTCCTTTTAATTGTACTCATTCTCATCGCAGTAAAGATGATAAAAATGCTGGAAACGTGTTGTATTAAAGGTCCTATAACACAGTGGTTCTCAACCTTTTTGAGTCGCGACCCCCAATTTAACATGCACTTCTGTCCGCGACAGCCTTGCCTTTTTAGTTCTTGATCCCTGCGCTGAAAAAATCTATTGGCTGCTGTAGTTTTGTCTCCATGGCCAATGTTTCGACCTGGAGGTTTTCATCAGGGCAAAAGAACAAAACAAAGTGACGGAGTTTAAATAGATGCGGGTGGCGAGTTGATGCGGTGTCCACACACCCGGGCTGGTTTATGTGACATGCGAGGACCTGTCGGCGCAGGAGCGAGTGGAGCGTGGATGCAAGCCAGTCTCCTTCAACCATGCACGGAAAAGGGGAATGATAAGAAAAATGTTTCTAATTTATTAAGAAACAATGCCCAGGTCAGCAATGCATGCCAAGAAACATGTCATTCATTTATCCCCTCCAGTCAACACAGCTGGACACACACAACTCAACTGACGTGTAAATGTAAATAAGTGTTTCAATAGTACTTTTACGATACACGTTTATATCGATAACGTCTGGAAAACCACCTCATGAGAGCGTAAAAATGTTTTTGCGATATTTGAGACTTTTTTTTCAAAGTTAAGGTGTCTCCATTACCTGTTTTTACCAGAATCTCACGCGCACAGACCAGAACCATACCGCTTGATACAATGAATTTTGGACAAACAATGAAGCGAAAAAAAACAACTAAAACAACTCTCTGTAACGACCTTTACTGTTATAATGTTTAAGTAGCCTAATGATTAAGTTTAAGTTCTGCGATTTCAGACTGTCTGTGAACGCATGGCCCTATGTGGTGATGAGGTGAGGTGAGGGGCAGGAGAGAGAGAGCGGTGTCTGTGTGAAATGAGAAGGGCAGACATGAGACAAGTGGACAGGTTCGTTGTTATTGTTTTGGTGTAGTTACGGCCGACAGTAACTGGTTTTGAGTAATACAATGCATGTTTGAGAGTCGCTCGTCGTCCTTTTAACGTCCGGTCGGACGCTACATTAATTAATTAATTAATTTTGCATATTTATATTTTTCCAAAATGATTTGGCGACCCCCAGAAATCATCTCGCGACCCCAACTGGGGTCGGGACCCCAAGGTTGAGAATGGCTGCTATAACATATAAAAGTGAGATCTCCATGTCTATTTTTGATTATAAAGCAGCTCTAGGTTTTATATTAATACTGTGAAAGTATCAAAGCCTTCCCTTCCTCCATCCTTCCTTCTTTCCTTCCATTTTCCCTTCCTTCTTTCCACAATCCTTCTTTCCTTCCTTCCTTCCCTTCGTCCTTACTTCTTCTTCCTTCCTTCCTCTTTTGATCCAGTTAACCTGGTCTGTTCCCTCCCTCCATCTTTCCTTCCTTCCTTCCTTCCTACCCCTTCGTCCTTACTTCTTCCTTCTGTTTTGACCCAATCTGTTCCCTCCCTCCCTCCATCTATCTATCTTTCCTTCCTTTTCCCCTTCCTTCTTTCCTCCCATTGTTCCCTTTGTCCTTCCTCCCTTCTTTCCCTTTGTCCTTCCTTATTTCCTTCCTTCTATCCTTCATTCCTTCCTTCTTTCCCTTTGTCCTTCCTTCCTTCCTTCCTTCCTTCCTTTCTTCCTTCCTTCCTTCCTTCCTTCCTTCCTTCCTTCCTTCCTTTCATCTATCCCTTCATCCTTCCTAACTTCCTCCCTTCCTTCCTTGACCCAGGAGGACAACAGGAGGGTTAAAACCAGCCGTCAGGACTTCCTGTCACTTTGTGATGTCACAACTAAGCCCCGCCCCCTCACCACCTGGATCCACCATCTATCCAACAACTTTGCAGGATTTGGTTTCTGTGAATGTTTTATTCTGAAATCTGGATCAGTCATAAAACAGACAGCCAATCAGAAGAGAGACTCAGAGCCTCCTCCTCTCTTCTGATTGGCTGACACCGACCTGTTGTTACTAGAGAGAGAGAGAGAAGCTGACAGAGGAGATGGAAATCTACACTGCGGTGGTTTTTGGTTCTTAAACCCACAAAAACATCCTCTTAGGGATCAACACTTCAAATAAAACATAGAAGACAAGAAGGAGGAGGAAGAAGAAGGAAAATATGGAAAATGTAAAAACTGCAACAGTGAATTTAGTTCCCAACATGTATCAAAGTCGTACCTTTCTTCACTAAAGTAGGTTGTGAAATACTTCAGATGGACTGACTCTGTGAGATATTTCTAGTTAACAGTGTGGTCTTCCCCCTTCAATACACTGCAAAAAAGCAAAATCTTTCCAAAGATATTTGTCTTATTTCTTGTCAAAATGTCTAATTTCTAGTCAAAACTAATCTCTTTCCACTTAAAATAAGACTCATCACCTAAAAATTTACTTGTTTGTAAATAATTTTCACTTGCTTCAAACAAATTTTCACTTGAAATAAGTAGAAAAATCTGCCAGTGAAAACAAGTTGTTTGTGCTTGTAATAAGAAAGAAAAACTTGCTCCACTGTCAGATATTTCTACTTATTTCAAGTGAAAATATGCTTGAAAGAAGTAAAAAGTGTCTAAAAACAAGCTACTTTTTAAATGTGATGAGTCTTATTTTAAGTAAAATTAGATTTGTTTTGACTAGAAATGACATTTTTACTAGAAATAAGACAAATATTCTTGGTAAGATTTTGAGTTTTTGCAGTGTACAGAGTTAACTGTTGTTTACGGCTCAGATCTGAGACCAGTGTGAGTTTCAGTGCAAAGTTAAACACACCATGCTGTACTGTAGGCTAGGCAGCTGCAGGTCACGGAGGAGTTAAAGGAGCTAAGAATAGCAACGTTTCTCCCCATGTTCCTTCAACCCAACAATTTTATTTTATGTGCATATTGTGCATTGCAGCCTTGAAAATCCATTACTGCAGCTATAGCCGTCGTCTGGTCTCTATTGTCAGACTGCTGAGCTGCTGCTGCTCTGTTCAGTTTTCTGTCTGTTGCAGCTCTTCATCTGCAGCAGGAAAACCCAGAGGTTTCTCCTGTGTGGCCAAAACCAGAGGAGGAAGTGTCACGGCGAGGTCAGTGGTTAACGGCAGCGAAATAAAATCCATCACCGAGATAAAAACCAAGAGGAAGCTGAACTAAAATTTAAAAAAAACCAACAAAAGAAAATAATAGTATAGGACACTGTCTGAGGTGGTGAAGCCACAAGCAGTGACATGAAACGACCAGTAAAGGAGGTGCTGAGGGAAATACAGAGTGACGGAGCGGTCAAAAGGAGGACAGGAAGATGGATGGACAGAGTGAAAGAGTGCAGGAGATGGAGATGGAGATGGAGAAGGATGCAGGGGGGAAACGAGAGCATAAATTAGAGAGTAAAAAAAACAAAAAACGGGTAGTTCAATAACAGAAGACATGAGGGGGGAAAAGGAAAAGTGTGGGAAGTAGAAAAAGTAAGAGTGATGGTGATACAGATAGGAAGAGACAGAGGAGCAAAGGAGAGGACGTCCAGTTTTTCTGCTTCATTTCAGAGGGAGAGCTAAAGGCCAGTGAACCAGACTAACCCTGTAGCCCACATTTGTCTGTCCGTCAGTCTCCGTGTCCACACGAGCAGCAGAAAAACAAAACTTTGTCAAAGGATTTCAGCTCTGTTTATCACAAATATGTAATTATTATTATTTTAACTCATTGAGTGCCGCACTCCTTTCCAAAGTTTTAGTCAAGTGTACCGGCAATTTAGACCATTTTTGACGATTTTTGTAGAGCCACAGTGTATTCTATATTATTGCCACCAACACATACTGTGGCTCATTTGAAAGGTGAAACTTTCTGCTTCAAATGGCCACAAACCGTTTGTTTCTACGTGCCTCTGTTCCTGAGAAAAATCAAGCTAAACATGGCTGGGTTTCACCAAAATCCCTGCTTTTTTTCTAGAAAAGGAGATACAGCGTCTTTTATGAAAGGTGCTCTGTTTGCAGAACTCCGTTGGCAAAAGCCGAGTTATGATGAAAACTTCCAGATCATGAGCTGTCATGAGTTTTTGATCGTCATCTACTTCAGTTCTGCTCGTCGTAGAGTCCCCAAATTTACACATAAGGTGTGTTAAAGTGTCTAGTTTCATAATTTAAAAAAGAGCAAAAAACGAGAAATTACGCTTTTGGCACTCAATGAGTTTTTTTTAGTTTTTTTTAAAGGTGAATATTTCTGAGTTTATTTATGGCCATGAAATGAATGAATACTTGGTTAATGCTGTAAGTGGATGCTGTGCTGTTTTTTAAGCTGGCGTTTGAGGATAAACTTCATGAATACTTTCATTATAGGGATTATTCTGTTGTTTATTTTATGGTTAATCAATTAATGGATTGATCAATAAAAAGAAAATAGTGAAAATGCCTATTAGTTGCCAGAACACACAGTAGCTACACTCATCAAACTGTATGTTAGGCCAACAGTGAAAAACCCAAGTATATTCAGTTACCATTGATATAAAACAAATCATATGTGATAAACTAGGGCCAGTGAATATTTCGCCTTTGTGCTTTGGTTGATGAATAACTTTTTTTTTTTTTTTAATCTTTTTATCCCACCACCACCACCCCTAGTGGGGACCCTTTTTTTTCTTTCTCATTATTTTTTTTTCCTTTTTCCTTTCATTCTTTTTGTTACATTTTAAGAAAAAATGACACACATAATCAGGTGGCAGTAACAAACAAGTTGTAACAGGACAATATAAAGCAACAGGAAAGTATCCAACTATCCAAAAAAAAACGACCAATACGTTATTATTTATCTACAAAGAGAACAAAGATGACAAACTCCTGCCGACAAGACGGTATGACGGCATCAAACAGGAAAAGACTCAAAGTTTGGAGAGATTAAAGCAGAAGTAAGTGATATATTTGTGTTAATATAAGACTTAAATAGTTATATCTTCCGACAGCAATCACTTACATAGAGTGTTTGGACCGAAACACGGGTCTGTCAGTCCCTCTGCTCTGCTCTGAGCCCAGGAGAAAACTTTTATCGTATCCTACAGTTTTTATCCAATGAGGAGAGAGAACGGCATGCAGGGCTGTGTGTGCAGCCAAGGAACGCCGTGAATGTGGCGACGTAGGGACGAGGACTGTTATGGTGCGTTCAAGGAAACTCGTATTTTTCCGACCGTGAAGTCGTACCAGTTCGATCTGGTACGAGTTCACCGGTCTGAAGTTACGAGTGGCCGTTATAGTGACTTTCACCGGTAAAACAGGTCGGAAAAACACGAGTGGGTTGCCTGGAACGCTACAAAGTCGTAAGTTGTGACTTGAAGCTGTAATTTACGATTTCAAAAGCCTGCCTGGAACGCAGCATTAGCGAAAACGACCGGACCACTTACTTCTGCTTTAAACAAACATCTGTCTGTTCACAGCTTTTAAACTGAATCTGAAGCTGCAGCTGCTTTGAACAAATCAAATAAAATGTGGTGAAACAGAGGTGACGAAACAGATTTTACTTCACAAGAGGCAATCAATGCCTTTAACTTCTCTCATGGGCGCAGAAAACACCGTTCAGGATTAATTAAACTGAACTTAATCAAAGCTTTGAACGCCTCATGCACAAGAATTGTTTCCTCTGTTGTAAATCCTTCATATTTATGCACCTTCAGCGTTCACACAGTAAAAATGAACTGATTTAAATCAACACAACAGAGGCTGCAGAGGTGGAGGCATGTTGCTTCAAGCACGACTGACTGACTGAAATTAAAAAAAGGTAATCCAAAGAGGAAGAAAACAGATCCTTGATCCACGAAGCTGCACGCACGTTTAAAAAGGCAAAGTTATTAATGTCAATTATTTGAGACAATTGCTAAGTAAACAGAGCTCACGTAGCGATGTAATGTACCAGGAATGTGCACTCGGCTTGCGTGTGTGTAATTGGCCGTTGTAGAGGATGTGCTCCTGCAAAAGGTGAGTTTGAAGTTAACTCTTTCTTTGCTTGGCTGTGTGTTAAGCTAAACTGGTCTAATCCAACTGTATGAGACAGCTGCAACACACAGATTTTAATGTTTGCATTAACAGCTGATCACAAATCAGTGTAGAGTTCAGCGTCAAACTCTGGAGAATATCACGTCTTTTATTCTACTGAAGTTAGCATGCTAATTAGCGAGCACAGGCCCTAACGCTCAATCAATGAACATATATCTATCTATCTATCTATCTATCTATCTATCTATCTATCTATCTATCTATCTATCTATCTATCCTTTATTTTACTGAAATTTGCATGCTAACTAGCTAGTCTAGGTGTTTCCGATACCGTAGCTGTAGCTCACTGTAGCTTCACTGCTCTATCAACCAAGTTCTATCTTATCCATCCATTAGTCTATCTATCTATCTATCTATCTATCTATCTATCTATCTATCTATCTATCTATCTATCTATCTCTTTTTTTTTTTTTTACTGAAATTAGCATGCTAGCTAGTCTAGGCTAGGTGTTTCCGATACCGAGTCACTGTAGCTTCCTGCTCTATCAACCAAGATCTATGTCATCAGTCTGTCCATACATTCATCCATTCGTCTGTCTGTCTATCTATCTGTCTATTGATCAATTTATTGATCTATCATTTCTTTATTTCACTGAAATTTGCATGACTAGCTAGTCTAGGCGTTTCCGATATAGAGTCACTGTAGCTTCCTGCTCTATCAACCAATTTCTATCTTATCCATCCATCCATCCATCTATCTATCCATCCATCTCTTTTTTTTTAACTGAAATTTGCATGCTAATGAGCTAGGCTAGGTGTTTCCAATTCCAAGTCACTGTAGCTTCCTGCTCAATAAACAAACTGTCTGTCTATATATCTATTTATCGATTACTGTATCGATCTATCGCTTCTTTAATTTTACTGAAATTTGCATGCTAACTAGCTAGTCTAGGCTAGGTGTTCCCGATACCAAAGTCACTGTAGCTTCCTGCTCTATCAACCAAGATCTACGTCATCAGTCTGTCCATACGTTCATCCATTCGTCTATCTATCTATCTATCTATCTATCTATCTATTGCTTCTTTTATTTTACTGAAATTTGCATGCTAATGAGCCAGGCTAGGTGTTTCAAATACTGAGTCACTGTAGCTTCCTGCTCTATCAACCAAGATCTGTCTATCTATCTGTCTGTCTGTCTGTCTGTCTGTCTGTCTGTCTGTCTGTCTGTCTGTCTATCTATCTATCGATCTATAGTAGTGTGTAAACATCTTTTCCTTCTTTTACAGTACATCACACTACATGAACTCATTGTTAATGTTTTTATTTTTCATTGCTGTTTTTACTCTGTGTTTCCTGCCACTGTGTCAGCTCCACGTTGCTGTTTCTACCTCAGTTTTTCCCCGAATTAAAATAAAGTTTAAATGAAAGAGGAAGAAATGAAATGAAGTGTTTTGTCGTGACGTGACGTGTGTGTTGGAAGTCGTCGCCATCTCAACGGGAGTCTCCTTGACGACAAGCTGTGGGAAACCCCGACACTGGAATTACTCGGCACAAAACAAAAACTGAGGATTGTTTTGAGGTTTGGTGTTTATGCAGCTACACAGACATTCAACATGTGACAAAATAACCAAACTATGTGAGACCACCAGAGCGGAGCTTCCTGACGGCCCGCTGCTTTAGACCTATACATCATCATACGACCACAACCACAGAGTCTTACTCTCCTCTTCTCTTCTCTCCTTCTCTTTCCCTGCGCTTCTGTAAATCTACTTTCACTTCACAATAAATTCAACATTACAAAATTAAAACTTCAATCATAACATGCAAACCAAACTTCTAAACTAAAACCAAACTTCTAAACTAAAATATGGTTTGAAGACAACACGACGATTAAAAATTATAAACGACACAAACTGTGTGCAGATATGAAAGTAATAAAGCACCATACATACATACAAGGAGCTCTAATTCACCATGTTTCATGACATAAATACATAAGAATCAATATTCATGTCATGTTAGTAATCAATAACATTCAATCTGAATTTTTTTCCAGACCCTAATTTCCAGATTTCTTGGTAAAAAAAAAAGAAAGAATTTGTGATATTTGAGTAAAAATTTGTGTATCATGTAAATAAATCATGCAATTAATCATTAGTTTTCATTATTCTGAATGTGTATGCCATTATGTAACCAAATAATTTCCAGGAGATTGTAGCTAGGTACAATAGCACATACAAAATAATTAACCCAAATAACTTCAGATAAGACCAAACCCAGATGAATATATTTCCATACAATAGTTTCCATTTTCCATACTTTTTCAGAGCTGGAAATGTATAAATCAAATTCCATACTTTTCCATACTTTCCATACTTGTGTAGGAACCCTGTTATATTATAAAAACACAACGCTGTTAACTACATCCACCTACACATGGAGGAATAATGATAGACAGCTCTCCCACAGGTTCACACACACACACACACATCAATATTAAAGATGCTTTCCCATCGGGTTACCAAGACATCTGTTGCTAGGGACACCAGGAGGCTGGATATGATGTTTACTGGAGAGAAACAGACTGGTCACAGCTGGGCGTGTGTGCGTGTGTGTGTGTGTGTCGACAGTAGGTAGTCTCATAATATTTGCTCTCTTTCTCTCTCCTGCTACCTCTTCTCTATTCATGTTCTGATCCGTTCTGTCATCCGTTGTGTCCGTGTCCGACCTTCCCCTCCGTCCGTCCTCCCTCCCTCATTGTTCTGTCGTCTCTCCTGTCGTTTCAATATCCTCCTCTTCCCTCCATCCCTCCCTCCTGCGCTCACAGAGGAGGGTGAGAAAGGTAAACTTTCCCACTCACTCCTTCCCTATACTCGTCTCTCTCTCCTCGTCACCTCTCCACCCATCCCACCCTCTTTCTCTCTCTCGGCTGCAGGTCAAACACGGGTTAGTTTAAGTTTTAGTCGAGCGCTCTGACGGTGACCTCTCCTGACCTTTAGCATTCTGGTTTTCGTTATTAGATCCGGTTATTGTTGATATTACACTGCAAAAACCCCAAATCTTTCCAAGAATATTTGTCTTATTTCTTGTCAAAATGTCTAATTTCTAGTCAATACTAATCTCTTTCCACTTAAAATAAGACTCATCACCTAAAAATTAACTTGTTTTAAGATCATTTTCACTTGTTTCAAACAAATTTTAATTTATATATAATACATATAATAATATAAGTAGAAAAATCTGCCAGTGAAAGAAAGGTTTTTGTGCTTGTAATAAGAAAGAAAAACTTGCTCCACTATCAGATTTCTCTACCTATTCCAAGTGAAAATATGCTTGAAAGATGTAAAAAGTGTCTAAAAATAAGCTACTTTTAATGTGATGAGTCTTATTTTAAGTATAATGAGATTGTTTCGACTAGAAATAACACAAATGTTCTTGGTAAGAGTTTGAGTTTTTGCAGTGTAACCGCTTTTAATCATACATTTTGACAGCAGCAGTTGAGAGAAGCTGTGTCTAAATCCATCGGCCTCAACCTCATCCTTCAGAAGACATGATCGATGAAAACGTTCCCATCTTAGCTTAGACTGAAATAGGGTTTCTGGTATGTAGTAGGGGTGTACAGTGCACTATTTGTATTCAGGTTTGGATTCAGACTTTTAAAAAAAAACTTTGGATTCGTTATTCGCATTCGGGAAGAAACCGGAAGTGGGCGCACTAGAGACTTCCACCGATCTAGCCGGTTAACTTCCGATTTAGCTCTCGGCTAACTAGAACGGGAATAAAATAATTGAATCGTACGGCTCTTCTAGACTTTCCAAGCGTAATCGGACTAGACGGTGAATTCTGGTAGTGAAACGAGTCGTTTCGCGGGGGTTGTTGTGACACTCAAAAAAATGTATCCACCGTTTTATAGCCACTTCTTTTCCCGTTATTGTTTATGACAAAGACGCTACCGCCACCTACTGTGTTGGAGTGTGAACCAGAGTCACCTGGTTAATGTGCTGTTGATCATCCAAACGTTTCTTTTTCTTTTGAAAAAAGCTCCCGAATAATGAGGAGAAACTTCGGACAGAAAAACTATTCGGTATCAAACCATTATTTGTGTACTTCTGAGTAATGCATTCGGGTTCAGTATAGTGTAGTGTTTTCTTCTTTAAGGCCTTCGGTTTTTAGCAGCTGCACCCAATACTTGCAGCATAATTTCGACCTGGGGATCAATAAAGTATTTTGATATCTGATTATAATTGGTATGCAATGAATCATGTTGGGCCTTGTTGGAGCCTTCATTGTCCAGGTAAAGAAGGACTTGTTTCCCAGTCGTATTTGAAGTACAGCTGGACGGTCATGGACATTAAATTCCATTTACAACAGGACCTGCACTTCCTGAACTTCCTGCAGACTGGATAGCTGTCTAATAAAAGGGCCAAGTCAATTGTAAATGCAAACCAGACACATTAAAGACAGATTGTGATCTGATGGTTCCAATCTCAGATCAATGAACTAATCCGTCTCAGGAAGAAGCTTCCAGACATCTAGAGGAGTCAAGTTGTTTGTGTTGATGTCAGCTGATCAATAGCTGTTAGGTAAACTGTTGCTGCAGTAACTGGACGGACACAGTAATCGTATTGACCGTTTAACATAACGTCAATTAACTCACATGACATGTTTTTGGTTCTGCTCGGCCAGAACCTGCGACTGTCACGTTCACCCCATAGGGAACAGTTGATCAATTTACCGTCGGTTTTGTCCAGTGACAACATCGATAAAGTTTTTTCAAGACAAGATGGCTAGAGTGTTGAATAGAAGCCGTTTTTGGAAAGTACTGTAGACCGTGATTCAAAAACAGAGATGCAGCCATTCGTCCAAACACAGATCAATGATGGTTGATGAGGTTAATGAAGCGTTGTGACCCCGCCCCCTCCTCGAACCGCTCGTCAAACGACCACCGATCTGGCAACAATTTGGCCTGATTCTATAATTAGACCAGGCCAACGGACTAATGTGCTAAAATCTGGGCCACGTCTGTACAGTATCTGTCCAACTGGTCCAGTTTCAGCTGAGACAGAGCCACATTTAAACAAACTTCTCTTTAGTTCGTGTCATTACATAATGAAGTGTTTCTGTGATCAGCTACAGTCATTCTGTGTTACTGTGGGATACACGTTAGATTTGGTTTTACTGTGGTGTCCTATGGGTCCGTTCTGAATCAATAGTTAATTGATTGGAAACTTAATTTGTAGTTTCAGTGGCTCCATGATCAGTTACCTAGAGTCACAACAGAGACTTTAACAAACAAGTTTCAGTGATAAGGCATTAAAGGGACAACGAGGAGTTTTGGAAAGCGAAGAAATTAAATTATTGGACCGGCACAAGACGGACGAAAGCGAAAACATTTGCCAAGAATTTTTTTGATTAATCAAGAATGAAAGTCGGAGGTTTGAAGACGATCAGATACCGTCGCAGTTCCGACCATAAACGATGCCAGCAGCGTCCGCAAAACCGAAACTAGGAAATGCTGGGCAAGCCGACCTCTAAATAATAATAACAAAATAACTGTAAAGACAAAATGATATATTTATTTAAAATGGACCCGTTAACAAGTGGGTAACGTAGATTCATATGAGACTTTTTTATAACCAAATACAAACTCCGTGTTGTCCCTTTAAAAATGTTACTGAATACATCAATCATCAACCAACCAATCAAACACTGAATTGAGAAACTTTAATCCTTCATAGTGCACTCTTAAATACTTGGAAATTCAAATTTTCAATCTTGGACCATTGTTGGTGGGTATTGAAGAGTTTTTTGTTTCTTTTCCAAAAGAAAAAAAAAAGAAAAAAAATTCTACTACCATTTATGGATCTTGCACCCTTCGAATATTTTTATCCAAAAGTGTATATCTAAAATACTTATTCTTAACTTTAGTACTTGCAGCTTAAAACTTAAATATTTGTGAAAAGTAAATTCCCAGAGTTACCAATAAAGGGTTAAACCAAAGCAGCTGCAGGACTCTCACTCCCTCTGGACTGGAGCTGAGCCAACACAAATCTGCATGTACTGTACAACTTGTAAAAACAGCAGCCAATGAGAAATAGTGATCATGATAATAATAATTTGACTGACTGCACGCTCCACATGAACCATAAAACAGGTTCAGCTTGTTGTTATTGTTCCTCGTCTTCACACCGGTCATTAAAACTCTCCCTGGACCTGCAGCTCTGATGCAGAACTACACTTCAGAGTTGATCATCAGAGCTTCATATGAGGCTCATGGTTTATTTATCTGACGTTAGAGGATATCCTCCAGAGTCACAACCTTTTTTGTACAACCTGATTCGCCTCTGGTTTCACTTCACTTTGTTCAGTTTGGATTATTTAAGCCTTTGAGATCTTTTTTAATGGAGTTTGATTAAATCTGCTTCATTGTCCCCTGGAAACATAAACAAAAACCAATTAACCGACAAGCGAAGCGTGTCTGTGGTGATAATCGCAAAAGCACAAAACAATATCAAATCAGCAAACGCACAACTGGAAACACCCTGCAGAGTCTAATGTGTTTTGGACTGACACACACACACACACACATATATATACACACAGTCTTGTTTGACCTCTATGCAGCCAGGTTATCAGACAGAGTCGTAGAAACAACATTGTTAATATTTCATCGTCATAGTCTGGTCCCCTCCTCACACAAAACACACACACACACACACACACACTGAGCAAACACCTTAAATAAGTCATCGTCTACAGAAGTGAAAGACACCGAGAGACGGAGAGAGAAGACAAAACAGAGAGAGACGGAGAGAGAAGACAAAACAGAGAGAGAGAGAGAGAAGACAAAACAGAGAGAGAGAGAGAGAGAGAGACGGAGAGAGAAGACAAAACAGAGAGAGAGGGAGAGAAGACAAAACAGAGAAAGAGGGGAAAGTTAGAACCAGATGTGCAGAAGAGAGAATAAATAACATCAGAATGCAGACAGATGTGGTTCAACAATAAACCACACAGAGAGAGGACGACCCTACAAAGACCTGCCAGGGACACAGACACACACATACAGACACACAATGGGAATCCCCCCCTCACACACACACACAATACACACACATTAATACAGTAGAATGAGCCGTGTTGTCAAAACCCATCAGACAAGAAGAAGCTGATTAAACTGAACCACAGGATCATTGTAAACACGTCTCTCTGACAGGTAAATCCACACACACATGCTGCTGCTACACAACTACACACACGCTGCTACACAACTACACACACCCTGCTCATTGTGATAAATATCCTGAGGGATTTACAGAGACCAAATTAGATGGTGTATTAACTGTCCTGCTCAGAGAAGAACCCAGGACGGACAGAGACCCGACACCAGTCTGGACCTCCGTCCGATCGAGGCCATTTAATTGGACGACTGTCTTTGTCCCAAGAAGGGAATCGATTTATTGACCAAAGTCTGTCTGACTCTGCCATGATACAGTATAGGTGACCATTTACAGCCTCTCAGCTTGTTAGTACAGGACCTTCCTCTGGTCCAAACCATCAACAAACAACTCAACGACATGGCTGCAAAACTGATCACATGTGAATCGGTCGCAGCTTTGTATATTCCCCACATGCCGTACGTTTGTTGACGACTTCTTTTTGTTTGATGTCCAAATCAAAGGGAACTGTCACTATAGCTGATTTGCGTCTAAGTGAGGAAAACATGTAGAAGTTATAGGTCTAACATGACTAGGATTTCAGTCGTCATGTTTACAGGTGTTTTAGAAGTCCGCTTTTAGTCGCAACTAACGCGACGTCGCATTAACGTACAGTCAAATCAGTTGCAGAGAACTACTTGATTATACTGCAGTTGTGTTTCTAGAAGTACACAATCTTCAAAAACTGCAGTTCTTCAAATGACCACTAGAGTCTGGCTCCAAAAGAAGGGGTGTGTGACCTTTTTTAGGTGAGCATATGCTTCCTGTATGCAAGCATGCACTGAAGTCTAAGCTCCGCCCATTTTTGGACTAGCCAGGATTAGGGGGCAGAGTCAGTAACAGCCAGAAAGACAGACAGACAGACAGACAGACAGACAGACAGACAGATAGATCTGTGAAACACGACTCAATCTCATGCTTCCTGTAAGCACTGAAGTCTAAGCCCCGCCCATTTTTGGACTAGCCAGGATTAGGGGGCGGAGTCAGTAACAGCCAAGTCGATAGATAGATAGATAGATAGATAGATAGATAGATAGATAGATAGATAGATAGATAGATAGATAGATAGATAGATAGATAGATAGATAGATAGATAGATAGATAGATAGATAGATAGATAGATAGATAGATAGACATCTCATCTCAATCTCATGTTTTTGTTTCACAGAGTAGACAAACAGAAGCAGATGATGATATTATGAAAATATAGTCGTTTAAAATCAACACTAACTCATTTGTTGTGGCCAAACAAAACCCACAGACGCTCATATCGAATCAGTTAAACAATATGAAATGTGAAAATGCACAAAACATCTAAAACATGTTTTGGTTTGATGATTTTATTGCAGCTTTTTTTTTTTTACGGTGTCTGAATATTTTAGTTAAAGTCAATAACAGATCATAATTCTTCATGTCAAATAACCAGGAAAATGATTTTTCTGGCTTGAGAGTTGTCAAAGAGAAAAGTTGAAAAGGTTACAGAGAGAAACAGGGAGAAAATGTTCCCGTTCCTTCAAAACGTCCATTTTTCTAATTTCCCCCCTTGTGTGTGTGTGTGTGTGTGTGTGTGTGTGTGTGTGTGTGTCGACCACAGAGCTGCAGGCGGAGACGAGTCACACAGACAAAACACAGCACAGAGGACACACACACGCTCAGCGGGAACATGCAAACACACCACACACACATGCTAAATATTAGCCTCACACAACATCCACAGGCTGAACCCTTTATTCAACACAACCCGAGCACATCGCACCACAGACACGCTACGACACACACACACACACACGCACACAGCGTAGCATGTGCGTGACAAACACAAAAGTTGCTATTAGCACACACAAACATCAATAGCCTGTGCAGAAATACACACACACACACACACACACACAGATACACATACACACTGCACAATGGGAAGGTTCATGACCTGATGGCACAAAGGAGGTTGTAACCATGGCAACAGGCCAAACTCAGGTCAGGAGGAGAAGTTCAGGTGATAAAAAGTTGATTTCAGTCGATAGGCTACGTCTATGTTGAATTTTCTGTTCTTTATCTCTTGTGTTTTACAGCCTGAAGAAAACTAAACAATTTAACTTTTTTTAATAAAAATTTGAGACAGTGACAGAAGAGAAGTTTTTTTTTTATCAGTGTAATTTATCATTGGGGCGGGTTATTGATCCAAAAGGTTTAATATTCACACTAAAAACCAAGACGATTAACCTTTTATATCAAATCCATTTTAACAGTGCACATCAAAATACTTTTTCATCATTATGTTAAAAATTGGTTGTTAAACTAAGCAGCCAATCGCCAGCACCAGTTGAACGTGGTCCAAGCTCACTGACGATGATTAGATTAACTGGTTTACTCTTTAGGTATTGAACCACATTTTACCATTTTTCAATCCTAAATATTGACACATCAGTTCAGTCAGTCCATTAAAGTATCAGTGTTTGATTCCCACACTGCAAAAACTCAAAATCTTTATAACCCTACCCCTATAACCCTAACCCTAACCCTTATTTCTTGTCAAAATGTCTCAATTCTAGTCAAAACTAATTTCTCTCCACTTAAAATAAGTCGCACCACCCAATCAGATCATTTTCACTTGTTTCAAACACATTTTTACTTGGAACAAGTAAAAAAAATCTGCCAGTGAAAGCAAGTTTTTTGTGCTTGTAATAAGAAAGACAGTCTTTCTTTGTACTTATTTCAAGTGAAAATATGCTTGAAAGAAGTAAAAAGTGCATAAAAACAACTTACTTTTTGTGTGACGAGTCTTATTTTAGGTATAATGTGAGATTTGTTTTGACTAGAAATGACATTTTGACTGGAAATAGGACAAATATTCTTGGTAAGGTTTTGAGTTTTTACAGTGCAGCTCTTGTTCTCTTTAATAAAGACGTTTTCTTTTCACTAGAAACACATAAAAAACAAAGATTTGACAGTTTCAGTTTCAGTCTCAAACACAACGAACTAAAGATGAAGGTGAAACATAGTTTGTATTATCTTTACTAATTAAGGCACTTAAGGAAGACTTATTCCTCCCCACCTCTCCTGTATTAGCTTTAACCTCCCTCCATCCTTTCTCCTCCTTTATCTTCATCATTACTTCACATCTTTCCATCCTCTCATTACCCCTCCGCCCCTGTCAGTCCTTCCTTTGTGCCTCCACTTTCAGCTTCCTGTTCCTTGACCTTCTCTTCATTCACCTCCATCTCGACTCCCCGTTGTTCTTCCCTTCATTACACCCGTTCCTCTCTTTCTCTCTCTCTGCCCTCCTCCTCCCTCTGTTTTTCTTTCTCTTTCTCTCTCTCTCAATGGTCTTCACTCCATCTTCCTTCACCTCCCCTCCTGCGTACAGTACTTGCTCTTTTCCTTCATCACTCTCTCCGTCCACAGGGGAGCACAGCGCTTAATTGAAAAACCCCAAAGGCAAATGGAGGGAAGGTGATGAGGAGGAGGAAGAGGAGAAAGAAGAAGAGGAGGAGGAGGAGGAGGATGTAGAGTGAAAATGAGACGGAGGAAAGAGAGAGACGCGAGTCCTCGATGTGAATGTCCTCTGTCTCTCACTAATATTTGTCTTAGCGTCAATCTAAGATTTAGCGATCGGCCGTTTGAACAGTCCCGTGTTTCGTGTTTTTTTTTTTCCCATCATGCTTTTCCACCGCTCCCAGCGTGTCGGCTTTACTTTGGACGGACATGACAGGAGGAAATCAGCGTTCCCGCTCTGACCTCCCACAGACACACACACACACTCAGACACACACACACACACACTCTGTGAGGCTGTAACCACACTGAGCAGGGGAGGAGAGGGGGGGCGGGCTTTAAGAAAACTAGAATTCTGGGAAAAATCCTGCTGCTTTTCTTTCTTTTGCTGTTTCTGCTGCGGTGACAAGTCTGAGTCCTGCAGGTAATGTAAATATAGAAAAAGCGCTCACATGTGCAAAAGGACTGGACACACACACACACACACACACACACTCTACATCCAGTTAAGGTATGAAACCAGACGGGGAAAGTCCATCAGAGGAACTGGACTTTTACATTAAAAGAGGAAATATGCAGGATTTATAGCTTAACTATGCTACATTTTTACCTTAAAGCGATAGTTCAACATTTTGGCAAATTGGCCCATTGCCATAATCCCTATAGTCATAGCAGTAGGTTCGTTAGCTTTAATTGTCGGTGCAAGCTATTTTTAGAACGGCGGAGCAGAGCCGTGAGCTGCTCAGAGCTATGCTATACGGAGGCTCATGGGATTTCTTGGTTTCCCTCATCAAACTCATCAAATACACAATCCAACAACTCCAAAACACTCTGGTGGACAAGTTGTGACCTGCACATTCACCACGCTATGAGATAATAACACAACATTACCAGACAGAGTTGTTTTAGAGGGAAATACAGAGTCTGCTTGATGAAAAACTCAACTGTCCCTGAAGGCAACGTGCATCAGCGGTTTTGCATGAATTTACCTCTAAAACAACAGGTTTTCAAACAATTTTAAAACATCAAATTCAAGGACTTTTCAATTCTGTAAACTTCAAGGACCCAAAACAGCATGGTCTGATTTCTGCTGTTAACGCTTTATAGAAGATAAATAAACACAGTTAAAAACAGGAAGAGTCTTAAAGCAGAAGTAAGTGATATATTTGTGTTAATATAAGTCTTAAATAGTTATATATTCCGACAGCAATCACTTCTATAGAGTGTTTGGACTGAAACACGGGTCTGTCAGTCCCTCTGCTCTGCTCTGAGCCGAAGAGAAAACATTTATCGTATCCTACAGTTTTTATCCAATGAGGAGAGAGAACGGCATGCAGGGCTGTGTGTGCAGCCAAGGGACGCCGTGAATGTGGCGACGTAGGGACGAGGACTGTTATGGTGCGTTCAAGGAAACTCGTATTTTTCCGACCGTGAAGTCGTACCAGTTCGATCTGGTACGAGTTCACCGGTCAGAAGTTATGAGTGGCCGTTATAGTGACTTTCACCGGTAAAACAGGTCGGAAAAACACGAGTGGGTTGCCTGGAACGCTACAAAGTCGTAAGTTGTGACTTGAAGCTGTAATTTACAATTTCAAAAGCCTGCCTGGAACGCAGCATTAGCCAAAACCACCGGACCACTTACTTCTGCTTTAAATGTTTGAATGAAATTCACACACTGTCATTGACCCATGTCAGCTTTTCAAAATTATCAAGGTCTGACATTGTTTTGTTTCCCAACATTGAATACATCCAAATATACAGTATATGATTTCCTTCAGCACACATGCACACACAAACCTTGATAAGGAAACACACATGCGTAGTGTACACACAACATACAGACGCACACACAACCAATTATCTCACAACACAATGAGACACAGACACTTAACACAGAAACTGCAGAAACGCAAAATTATCACACAAAGGGAATTAATTAATGTATGTGCTGACACACTTTCATTCTGCACACACACACACACACACACACACTCCTTTAAATGATGATGTCACCAAAACACGACGCACTCGGTTTCTGCACGGATGCAAATCTGTGTAATTAGCACATGTGTGCACACAGACACACACACACAAACAGGCAATTACAGTACAAATGCTAATACAAGCAACTGTCAAACACACATTTCTTCTCGCCTCTCTAGTCTGAGTATTATGGGGTAAATGGCGAGGTCACACTCCGGTTAGCCTCTAAACCGCTGCAGCTGCTGTCACTGCCTCTGTTAGCTTCACACCGCTAATTAGCCGCCTTCAGATGCCAATCAACTGAGCTAATGAGGACAGAGCTGCCATTGTGTCTAATGAGAAGCTCACCAAGTGTCTGAGGGGAAGTCAACACACACACACACACACACACATCATAAGACGCACATTAAATTAAATACACACACTTTGCTATTTCGTTTTCCACTTCATGACTCACCTTGCTCTCTCTAACTTACTGAAAAATATGTTAAAGTGATAGTTCAACGTTTTGGCAAATTGGCCCATTGCCATAATCCCTATATAGTCATAGCAGTAGGTTCGTTACCTTTAATTGTCGGTGCAAGCTGTTTTTAGAACGGCGGAGCAGAGCCGTGAGCTGCTCAGAGCTACGCTACGGAGGGTCATGGGATTTCTTGGTTTCAAACTCATCAAATACACAATCCAACAACTCCAAAACGCTCTGGTGGACAAGTTGTGACCTGCACATTCACCACGCTATGAGATAATAACACAACGTTACCAGACAGAGTTGTTTTAGAGGGAAATACAGAGACTGCTTGATGAAAAACTGTCCCTGAACGCAACGCGCATCAGCGGTTTTGCATGAATTGACCTCTAAAGCCTGCCACACACATAAAGATAATCGGGCTGATTTTGCCCCGATTTTCCCCCTTCCGACCACGGACAGACATCGCCCGATTATCTTAAGGTCTTAAGATTATCTTATAAGATTCTCTTGTAGTGTGTGGTGTGTTAAGAGTCAAAATTCCCCCGACAATCGGCTCGGAAAACGTTCGGCGCCGATAATCGTAAGTATTAAACATGTTCAATATTTACGATTATCGGGGCCGACTTCGGTGGCCGTTTCAATCAAAAGTCATCTTGTGTGTGGAGAGCCGGTGTTGTGCGGAGAAGCGCCTGCTTGCCGAGCTCTGCATGCTGCTCGCGGCAACAAGCCACTTCTCCACACAACACCAGCAACCTCACAGAGAGCCACGGTGCAGCCCTGGCATTAGGCTACATGAGGTTCACACAGACATTCACGCATACACAGGAGATTTCCTGATAGCCGATAGCAAAGACGGTAGCGCTCGTAGCCAGCAACAGCCGGCAATACAGCAGCCATGTTTAAACGATCATGTGACCGCCGCTCACAGCCCGTCATGTGACAGCGCACGGCTCCCTATTGGACAGCCGCTTGACTGCTCGGTGTCCGGAGCCACAGACACACAGACACACACAGATGGGATCGTTGTAAAGGCTGAAGTGTCCCGCTTTCATTAAAAAAAAAATTACGTCGCTCTCATTGTCCATTCTGGAAATAGACCCGAAAGAGTAGCTACAACGACACCCCTGGTATCGCTGCTGATGCCGGATTGTTTTCTGACCGGAGGGTCAAGATTCTGAAAAATCTTAATGTGTGTGGTGAGCTGTGTTTGGAATATCACAGCACACCACACACAATACGATCAAAACTGTTCAATCACAGATTTTTTATCTTCATGTGTGGGGTCTCTCACAGATAATAAATCGGTTGAGATTTATAAAATCTTTATGTGTGTGGCAGGCTTAAAACAACTCTGTCTCATAACGGACCTACTCCTAAAACTATAGGGATTATTAAACCTGCATTGTTTGAATCCCACCCAGACAACAGAGTGACAGCCTACAGAGCAGCTGACGGTCATGAAGTCCATCAACATGTTTGGTGTTTGATCAGGTTTGTTTTTCCAGCTCCTTCTAAAACTGAGAGTCGACAGGAAGCAGCAGCTCTGAGCTCAACAACAAACCTGCTGCAGCTCAGCATCGACTGGACGAGACACAGTTCACCTCCAGGTCAAGGTGTGTGTGTGTGTGTGTGTGTGTGTGTGTGTGTGTGAGTCATCCAGCTCCCACTCCCATAATTCTTGGGTTCCCCTGGGCGAAAGGGGAGGTGTGTGTGTGGGGCAACCTGGTACACACACACACACACACACAGCCTCTGGGTATCATCAAAACACACAAAGGAGTGTTACAGGGTGTGGAGTCACACGACTACATGGTGGAAGTGGTGGAAGAGAAAAGAGGGAGGTAGGAGGACAGACAGACAGACAGACAGACAGACAGACAGACAGATAGATAGATAGATAGATAGATAGATAGATAGATAGATAGATAGATAGATAGATAGATAGATAGATAGATAGATATAGATAGATAGATAGATAGATAGATAGATAGATAGATAGATAGATAGGTAGATAGATAGATAGATAGATAGATAGATAGATAGATAGATAGATAGATAGATAGATAGATAGATAGACAGATAGATAGAACGATAAATAGATAGATGTGTCGCCTTTTTTGGGTGAGCATACAGTATGTTTACTGTAAGCAAGCATGCACTTAAGTCTAAGCCCCGCCCATTTTTGGACTAGCCAGGATTAGGGGGCGGAGTCAGTAACAGCCAGTACGATGGATGGATGGATGGATGGATGGATGGATGGATGGATGGATGGATGGATGGATGGATGGATGGATGGATGGATGGATGGATGGATGGATGGATGGATGGATGGATGGATGGATGGATGGATGGATGGATGGATGGATGGATGGATGGATGGATGGATGGATGGATAGATAGATAGATAGATAGATAGATAGATAGATAGATAGATAGATAGATAGATAGATAGATAGATAGATAGATAGATAGATAGATAGATAGATAGAAAGAAAGATGTGAAGAGTAAAGAGATGAGGGAGGAAAGAGGTGAATGTGAAAGAGAGGTGAAAAGGAGAGAAAAGTAACAGAAACGGGAGTGAAGAGGAAAAGAGGAAACGACATGAAGACAAATGGGGAAAAACAGGACAGAGGTGAAAGAAGAAAGAGTGCAGGATGGAGGTGAAAGGGAAAGAGGAAAAAATAGGTGAAGAGAGTTTGAACATCACGTTGCATCTTTAACTTCTCTCTCTTCACCTTGACTCAGTCAGTTGAAGTCCAGTCAAACCGACCTGGACGAGGCGTTTAATGACCCGGCGGAGAGTCCATTTGTTTCAATCAGCTGTTCTGCCAAATGAACCAGGTGAGCAGGTGTGTGTGTGTGTGTGTGTGTGTGTGTGTGGGCTCAGAATTAAATAAATAATATAATATAATAAAATAACGAGTGTTTCTCCTGGAATCAAACTCGTCCAGGTCTCATTTCCTCCATGGACGTCCGTGCCCACTCTGCTCCATTTGACTCGAGGGGTTGTTATGTGTTCTGATTGTTTGGGTGGTCTCTCTCTACCTGCTGGGTCTTATTCCTCATCTCTGTCTTGATTGACTTTTCTTTTTCTTTTCTTTTTTAATTCCCAGATGAACATTTCTCAAATAATCAAAAAAAATAAATAAAGTGAAAGTCAGAGAGAAGAGGAAGTCAGTGGGTCACATGACAAACATAGAGTCAGGTTAGAATAAAGAAGTGAAACGGGAGGAGAATGAGTGGTTTTGAACTTGCACTTAAAAAGTATAAAACTAAAAAGAAAAGAAAAAACACAGAACTGAATAGTTTTAGTTCAGGAGCTCTGGGATTTCTGAGTCTGTATAGAATCAGCAGCATAATGTTGCTGTTTTACAGATACATTCGGTTTTTAATTCAATAATTTTACAGTTAAAAGGGGGAAAAATATGTATTTAATTGCATCAATCACAACTTCACAGAACCAGAAGCTGAAGTTTCAAATACTTTTGTTCAAACAAAGTGTTTTTTCTTGTTTTGATTTTACTATTTTGCTTGAAAAATGACTGAAACACAGAATCAATCATCAAAAATAATGTCTGATTGCAGATATTATTTCTGTCATGATTCAATATCAAATAACAGTGAATATCTCCCTCCATGTGTGATATTGTTCATTATATCATCATTTTCCACTTGAAACTTAAAATACAATATTATAACTATGAGTAATTTTAAAATAAGTCCAAATAATATGATATAAACATATTCTACTACGTACCTTGACCTGATAAAAACAGTAACACCGGGTATCATCATATGTGGGCTGCACACATGAATAGTTGATTAAACAACTACCGGTAATTGTTTCAGCTTTCAGATAATGGAGGGTGTACTGTAAAAGAAAAAATGTTAAAATCAGTTTTAAATAAAAATGTAAGTTGTTGACATGAAGATTATTTCTTTTCTTTCTTCTTTTGTTATTTCTCTACTTTGCACAAGATATGAGAACATTATTTCTTTACTGTGTTTCAATTATTTGTTTATTAGGTCAAGGTGAGGTCATGTAGTAAGTCTTTTGGGTTTCAGACCTCACCCGCACTTTTTTTTTGTATCTTTCTCACTAGTAAGAGAGATAAGTAAATGTTTTTGTTTTATTTTATATGTGTGCAAATAAATAAAGTCTAAAATAAAAAGGAAGAATTTAAAGGAGAAGAGAAGAGGAAAGAGGACAAAGAGGAAAAATACTGACCGGCAGAAAGCAGCACATTCATGCATTTGTGTGTGTGAGGAGGAGAGACGGATTACACTAGAGAGGAAGTGTGTGTGTGTGTGTGTGTGTGTGTGTGTGTGTGTGTGTGTGTGTGTGTGTGTGTGTGTGTGTGTGTGTGTGTTTCCAAGGGGCATTGGGCTTTATAGAGTCCATCAACACAGCAGGAGGAAAAGAAATCGCTCCTGCTGGAGGAAGTGCTAATGGCTCTGCACTGTGATTGTGTCACTCCATGTGTGTGTGTGTGTGTTTGTGTGTGTGTGGCTCTGTGTGTGTGTGTGTGTGTGTGTGTGTGTGTGTGTGTGTGCGGTGATTGATCGAACGTGCCAAGTCCATCTCTCCGTTCCCTGATGGGAGCCAGAGTGTGAAATTGCCAGAAAGGCAAACGGCAAAATAATCAGGACACACACACACAAACACACTTTCTTTCACTCTGCTATACTGCACTACACTTTCTCTTTACCTCTCTCTCTTTCTCTCTCTGTCAAACACACACACATGTTCACACACACACACTCACACACACTCGTCCACCTGTTCATCTGCTGTAATTACTGTTATTTTTCATGGCTGTTATCCACTTCGCCCCCCCCCCTCATCCCCGCCTGAGGAAAAGTAAGAGTGTCTCTTTGTGTGTCTGCACGTATTCTGTGTCAACCATTACATCTCACACACACACACACACACACACACACACACACACACACACACACAGACACACACACACACACATTTGCGTGCGCAGGCAGAGGGATGATGTCAGGTATAAAAACACACCAGTGTCATAAAGGTATGGAGGTACATTTGGGTCTTTTTCAATCAAGAAAAAAAGTTGATTTAAACAAAAAAAGATATTTTCAATCAAAATAAATAAACTTCACTTAAATAAAAAAAAAATACTTTTCAATCAAAAAGAAGTGTTTGAATACCAAAAGAATATTTGAGACCGTCTGTGACGTCTTTCAGCCTCTCGTTAAAGGGGGAACTATGCAAGTCCGCTCGCTTTTCCGCTGTTTTGCTAACCCTCCTCTCGCCCATGTGCATTTGTTTACAACAAAGCCGGCGCAAAATCAATAACTGGAGCGGTGGAAAACGTTACATAACATATACAGAAACTTTACTTCAATAAAAAAAAAACTTTTCAATCAAAAAGAAGTGTTTGAATACCAAAAGAATGTTTGAGACACAAAAAATTGCGTTTGAACCCTTTTTTTTCTTTGATTGAAAAAAAAAGTGATTCATTATTTGATTGAAAAATCTTTTTTGTTTAAATCAACTTTTTTTGATTGAATAATAAAGACACAAATATCCTACTCATAATATGGCCCAAATACAAAAAAAAAAGATGACTTTAATCCCAAAAAATATTTTCAATCAAATAATAACCTGAATAAAAAAAAACGAAAACATTACAAAGAAAAAAAAAAGTGCTCGAATGCAATTTTTTCAATCTCAAATATGTTTTTGCATTGATTGAAATGTTTTTGTTTTTTTTGATTGAAGCGAAGTTTGTTTTGATTGAAAATACCCAAAAAGTTTCACTTCAATCAAAAAAGATATTTTCAATCAAAACAAACTTCGCTTCAATCAAAAAAACCAAAAACATTTCAATCAAAGAAAAAATGGTTTCAATGCAAAAACATATTTGAGATTGAAAAAATTGCATTCGAGCACTTTTTTTTTTCTTTGATTGAAATGTTTTTGTGTTTTTTTGATTGAAGCGAAGTTTGTTTTGATTGAAAATATCTTTTTTGATTGAAGTGAAACTTTTTAGGGATTGAATAACAAAGACACAAATGTAGCTCCATATAAAGGGATCAGTCAGCGAGGAAACTTAATTAAAGAGCCGTGTGTTGTGTTATCTTTGCTTTCTCTTCTGTCACTGTTTGTGTGTGTGTTTCCAGGCGTCTCCAGGCAGTCGTCAAGATACCTGCACCGTGCCACACCGCAACCACACACACACACACACAGACACACACACACACACACACTCACACACACTCACAACAAAGACTGTGTGTGCGTGTCAGACACATTTAGCCGCATAGTAACCAACTGCGTCCAGGCTTTCAGTTATTAAACAAGAACAAAAAAACCTCAGCTCTTTGTGTGTGTGTGTGTGTGTGTGTGTGTGTGTGCGTGCGTGCGTGTGTGTGTGTGTGTGTGTGTGTGTGTCCTGTGGGGCTGTGGCAGTGATTTGTGGAGCCTCCGCCGTCCGAGGGGAAACAGTTTCAGAGTTTTCTAGGTGAGAAAAATGGGTCAATTTTTGATGATGAAAAAGCCAAAACGAGCACAAAGACTGAAGCTGCAGCAGACGAGACGAGAGCGTCGGTCTGCAGAGGAGGAGACGGGTAACGACCGAGAGACGAGTCAAACCAACACTAAATATTAACTATTATAGTATCAGTTCAATTCAAGTAACTTTATTTATCCCCGAGGGGCAGAGATACTGTGAACAGTGGGTGTGCTGTGTGCTGCTGCAGGATCAGACAGAGATGGGAACGTGTACTCGTGTACGTGTATTTGTCGACTTTCACACCTGTGCAAGTGTTGTTCTGAGTTGCAGTGGTTAAAACTCGGTTGGGGTTAGGTTACGTGCGCCGAGGCAGTTTGTAAGAAGGAGAAGAGTGATGTCTGGAAATCCTTTGACAAAAATGAGATGATAACGGCGAGTGGAGTTAAAGATTAATACTCTCCTCCTCTGTGTCTCTAACCCTCCTCTCCTCCATGTGCGTTTGTTTTCAACGAAGCCGGTGAGAAATCAATCCATGGAGCGGTGGAGAAGTAAACACGATATCTGCTTATAGTGTTCATTAGACAGTCCACCGATTTCATCGGCTATATCGAATCGGCCAATACTTCGCATTTTTTGCAATTTTTGTGATCGGCCGTAATGTCTTAATTAACCAATCCGATCAAAATAGGACTGGGTGATAAAATGATAACGTGGTTGATAGAAAGTCAATAGGTTTCATTCATCCATGTTTTGACAGACAATACAAATAGCCAATGATAATGAGAGTTGTGCCACACTTAACCAATCATGTACGCATACTCGGTGACACACCATAGACTGCTCGCGAATCTTCACATCAACCTGTTTTAAATGTCGGCAGACAGTGCATGCGGAGCCCTCGCCTCGCCACTCACAGTACGTGCACAGTATGCCCGACTATGTGGGGGCAGAGAGAGTGTTGCCTTGAAAGAAGGAGATGACTGCCCATGAAAAGATGCGTGGTATGTCATGTTGACATGATCGATTGATGGAACTTCCCTCTAAAACAACTCTGTCTGGTAACGTTGTGTTATTATCTCATAGCGTGGTGAATGTGCAGGTCACAACTTGTCCACCAGAGCGTTGTGGAGTTGCTGGATTGTGAATTTGATGAGTTTGATGAGGGAAACCAAGAAATCCCATGAGCCTCTATAGCGTAGCTCTGAGCAGCTCACGGCTCTGCTCCGCCATTCTAAAAATAGCTTGCACCGACAATTAAAGGTAACGAACCTACTGCTATGGCTATAGGGATTATGGCAATGGGCCAATTTGACAAAATGTTTAAAGGGATAGTTCAACATTTTGGCAAATTGGCCCATTGCCATAATCCCTATAGTCATAGCAGTAGGTTCGTTACCTTTAATTGTAGGTGTAAGCTATTTTCAGTACGGCGGAGCACAGCAGCTGGCTGCTCAGAGCTACGCTATGGAGGCTAAGGGAATTTCTTGGTTTCCCTCATTAAACTCATCAAATTCAACATCCCAAAACTCCACAGCGCTTTTGTAGACAAGTTGTGACCTGCACAACCACCACGCTATGAGATAATGACGGAACGATACGAAACGGAGCCGTTATCGAGGTAAATACAGGGTAAATACGGAGACTGCTTGCTGAAAAACTGTCCCTGAACGCAACGCGCATCAGCGGTTTTGTATGAATTTACCTCGAAAACGGCTCCGTTTCGTATCGTTCCGTCAGCCTCCGTAGCGTAGCTCTGAGCAGCCAGCTGCTGCGCTCCGCTGTACTGAAAATAGCTTACACCTACAATTAAAGGTAATGAACCTACTGCTATGACTATAGCGATTATGGCAATGGGCCAATTTGCCAAAATGTTGAACTATCCCTTCAAAGTGTCCACGCTTTGTGTCCAGGCAGCCATATGAACAGCCGGTCATGTGATCAGGACCAAACCTGTGGAGAGAGTCGGTCACATGATCCTCCGTCCACTGTACTGTGTACAGTAAACCAACAGAGCGGTCGGTCCAGCATCGTATCACCGACCGGCTCACCACACAGATAAACATCCAGCTCCATCAGAGACCCAGAACAATCACAAGACTTCGACGGCTGTAAAATAAAACTCCTATACAGACTAAATTGCAGGTTGCACAGAGAGAGCAAGACAAAAGATGTTTATGAAGTTTGGGTCAAACTGCGTACGGAAAAATGTGCGTAACAAGACACGTATACGTCGACTCAGACGTGGATGAGTCCTGATACAGTGGACGACTTTCTACACGTTTTCACGTTTTAGTTTTGTTTCTTACTTGATTATAAAATCATATTTTATGACATGAACACACTCTGTGAGTCTGTGATTGATCAGTCAGGAGTAAAGTGCAGACAGGACAGGACAGATGTGTGCAGAGGTTTCAGAGTTCCTACTCACAGTCGAGACAGAGCTTCGTTCTTCTGAAACAGCAGCTCAGGGAATTGGCTCAGTCGGTTCTTGTTCAGACGACTGGAACAAAAACACAGAGGAGAAAGAGTCAAATATTACTGTCACATTAGCTCTATGTGTGTGTGTGTGTGTGTGTGTGTGTGTGTGTGCTCACAGTCTCTCCAGCTCCTTCAGCTCGTCGAACGCTCCTCTCTCAACGTTGTGGATCTGGTTCTCCATCAGGTGACTGCAACACAAACACAACCACATCATGACGCTCTGCTCATCTCAACCTACAGGATGTTTGATGTAGGTTGTCATGGAGAAATAAACTAATAATATAGCTCATTTATGAATAGGGGGTGGGAGTCAATACGTTTTACTTCTTTCCACTCCTTTTCGGACATGAAAAAAAAATTTCATTTTCAATTATTTTTATTTTTTCATGTGTTGTCGCAACTTTACCAGACAGAGTTGTTTTCGAGGGAAATGCAGAGACTGCTTGGATTATGGCAATGGGCCAATTTGCCATAATGTTGAACTACCCCTTTAACGATCACAATTACACAGGAGCTTTTTAATTAAGGTAAAAACGTAGCATAGCCACGGGAGAAATCCTGCTTAGTTCCTCTTTAAAAACACACCCTCCTTTCTACAGTTGTGTGTTTGATAGATACAGACTCACACACCGTAAACCACTGGTGTAACACTTCCACATCAACCCCCCCCCACGCTGACAGCCGTGGGCCTGGGGCTCCCAGCGGGCTGCTAATCTGTTTGGAGCCTCCTGAGACGTCATTTAGCTGCTGGCACATCATCCTTCTAACGCCTCGTGTCCGTCAGCGACACCGGACTCGGACCCACACAGGAAAACCTCGGCCTGTCCAGCCGCTCCCACAGGGCACGGTGTTTCCAGGTCAAAAGGTCACAGATAAAACCCCTCTCTTCCCCCCTCCCTCTTCCCCTCTCCCTCTCCCCGTCGTAAATTCTGACTGACACCGACACCGAAACAAGCTCCTCGGGCCGGTTCATGTGTCATGTGGTGCTGAGCTGCAGCTCCGCTCGCTGCCCTCGGGCTCTCGATCGGTGATTCCCACATTCCTGCCAGAGCCGAAGCTGCTGCTGGGAGAGAACAAATACAAGCTGCCGCCCTGTTAGCAGAGGGTCTGACAGCTGTGTGTGTGTGTGTGGGGGGGGGGGGCTGCACATCTGGATCTTACACAGACGTGACCAAGTGAGAAATGCTGCATCGATAAAGTGGATCTACCTACATACATACTCATCCATCCTGTTCTGAATGCCTCTGGATGTTTTAATATAAGGATAACAATGATAAACTTCATGATATTGCACCTTTTGTAAAAGAAACGCAGCTCAGACTCTGAGTGCTTTATGACAGAAAATATACATGTTTATATGCACCGAGAATATCAAGGTCAGGGTATTGAGGTTGCTTGCTGTCTTCTGTTTTTTTCTGTTAAATCTGACACCTGTAACAGCTGCATGCTATCTTCTCCTGATCAGGTCATGTGACTAGTAGTATTTAAGATGGCTTCTGATAGCTATCCTACTGTCTGACGAAGAGCTATACACTGCTCCAAACGTACGTCACTACAATAAATTGACACTGAGTCCTGCAGAGTTGCGAGTACTTCTAGAAAACATACATGAACCAAGTGCCAAATATAAAACCACACTAATGTAAAATTGGATTAAATGTATAAAAACTTCATTTTAAACATATAAAAACAGGTGTTTGAGTGTGGCTGAGACTTACAGGACTCTGAGGTGTTTGAGACCAGAGAAGTCCGACTTGGTGACGACGGTCAGGTTGTTTCCGTTCAGATCCCTGGAAGGAACAAAGAGAACAGAGGTCAGTATTAATACAGGAGAAATCTGCCTGACGACAAAAACATATCAATGCTGACATGGATATACAGTATCACACAACACACACACACACACGTTTATATGTCAATAGAATATTTAAGTTAGTCATTTGACAGCGAGGAAGCAATACAACAACCAAAAACTGAACTTCTGTTGTGATTAATGTTGTGAAAGCAGCACATTAAAGGGACAGTTCAACATTTTGGCAAATTGGCCCATAGCCATAGTAGTAGGTTCGTTACCTTTAATTGTCGGTGCAAGCTGTTTTTAGAACGGCGGAGCAGAGCCGCGAGCTGCTCAGAGCTACGCTACGGAGGCTAAAGGGATTTCTTGGTTTCCCTCATCATACTCATCAAATACACAATCCAACAACTCCACAACGCTCTGGTGGACAAGTTGAGACCTGCACATTCACTCGGCCGTTCTAAAAATAGCTTGCACCAATAATTACACGTAACGAACCTACTGCTATGACTATAGGGATTATGGCAATGGGCCAGTTTGCCAACATGTTGCACTATCCCTTTAAACTTCTGTCAAACTCACTCAGAAAAAAACTAAAAAAAAAACCCATAAAACTAGATTCTCCCAAAAAGTCCAATTCTTTCACTTCTTACTCCAAAAACAAGTTTGATGACTCATTATCATGTAAAGTATCAGTACATTGTTGCATCTCTTTGAGGTTATTTTCTCTTACTGTAGTTTGCAGTAAAGAGAGTTTAAGTTCACTTTGAGGAAAACCTGTCTTTTATATATGAATTAATATAGTTTTTACAATAAATGAGTGAATGTCAGTTTAAAGCTGCAGAACGCTCTCAGACATCGAGTCTGTTCCCTCCTCTCTCGTTTTGTAAACATGCTCCAGGTATGAACTGTTGCTGTGGTTTGTGTTATGTGATATTCGCTCCTTTCAACGCGGCCGCGGAGGAGGGGGGAGGGGGGGGGTTAACCCTATGACCTCATTGTCTACGTTGATTGACAGCTGCGAAGAAAGAGAGGGGATGATGTCACTCTTCCCACGAGGCTTTGTGGAAGCAGAGGTAAACTGAGCCGTGTGCGCGCACCTGTCTGTGTGTACGTGTGTGTATATGTGTGTGTGTGTGTGTGTGTGCGTGTGTGTGTAGAAGAGTGTCATGTTCCTGTACTACTGTAAAGGGTGGAGCAGCGTGTGACCTTGGCCTGTCCCATGTAAAAGAAAGAGAGAGACAGAAAGACAGAAAGAGAGAGAGAGAGACAGACAGAGAGACAGAGTGGTAGCTGTGGTTCAGGTGTGTGAACCGGTGCCTAAAAAAACCCCACAAAAAACACCTGGAAAGACAGAAAAACAGACACAAACATCTCAGATTCATGTTGTTTGTTGTTTTTCATCTGTTCCAGGTGTGTTTTTTCCTTCACTGTCTGCTCCATGTTCCAGTTAAAGGAATAGTTCACCAAAAAATGAAATTCAGTCATTATTGACTCCCCCTCATGCTGATGAATACTCCGGAGTAGTTTTTTATCCCTCAGAGTGCATCTGGAGACGCACTTCGTAGTCCAACCAAAACTTCATAGTGTATGAGAGTAATAGGGACCGACATAAACAGGTCCATAAAACTACACAAAAACCATTTAATATTCCTCCACACTGCTCGTCCACTGCAATCCAAGTGTCCTGAAGGGAGATAGTCCAGAGTTTACTGGACACAACGTCATTTAGGACATTTTTACAGCCTAACGAAGTCCGGACTTCGGCAGCAGCTGGTCTGCAGAGCTGGTCAGCCGGCCAACCTTCGTCGTCATCCCGGGGGGAGAAAACAATCGCTATAATCGTTTACTGGAAACTACGTCATTTAGGACATTTTTACAGCCTAAACAGTCCTGTATTGAATTTGCCTGGGGCGCGCTCTCACGTTCATCGTGCCGGACACAAAAACGTCCATAAAACTACACAAAAACCATTAAATATTCCTCCATACCGCTCGCCTGCGGCAATCCAAGTGTCCTGAAGGGAGATAGTCCAGAGTTTACTAGAAACTAGGCAAGTCCGGTCACATCCGCGTGCATCCAGGCAAATTTCATACAGGACTGTTTCGGCTGTAAAAATGTCCTAAATGACGTTGTTTCCAGTAAACTCTGGACTATATCCCTTCAGGACACTTGGATTGCAGTGGACGAATTTTAAATTGTTTTTGTGTAGTTTTATGGACGTTTTTGCATCGGGCCCTATTACTCTCATATAAAGTTTTGGTTGGACTACGAACCGGCCTCCCAGGTCTCCAGATGCACTTTGAGGAATAAAAAACTACTCCGGAGTATTCATCATTTTTCATTTTTTGGTGAACTATTCCTTTAAAGGACAGGTTGTAGTGAACAACAGGGACGCATAATTGCTGGTTCTCTCTCTAGGTTTTCCTCTTCTTGTGTTTGGACAGTGGATACAGTGACACGGCCACATTGAGTAAGAAGAAGGGTTTTTGTTTGGGGTTAAGATCGAGACTTTGGTTTCAATTTCGGGAAATACATTGTTTTTGTGAGCCGCACGTTGTCGTGCAGAGAAAAAAGAAGAAACCGTCCGTTCTGTTCTGCAGTTTCTACAAGGTTCACCGGTTTGATTTTCACAGCGCACAAGACAAGAGACAAAACCACTGTGTATTTATACAGAAATGTATCTGGACAAAACAAGGCTCGAGTCGTCCAACTGGGGGGAAACTGAATCTTCCAACATTTCTCTCTCTTTTTAGGATAAAACTCCAACTTTTTGTTTCCCCCCAGACAGTTTCATTTTGCACCTCTACAGTACAAGGCAGTGAAGTACTAAAAAGACTCTGTGTACCTGCAGGAATAAAAACTACATCCAGTTTGTGGTTAACCAGGGCCCAGAACGTCTTCCTTGAGAACTTCCAGTTTTGCTAGTTCTGCCATTTTTCCCTGATTGATCGATGAATCAGTTTGTTTCCAAGAACCAAAGAGCTACAGGTTCCACAGAGAAAGTGTTTCTCCTCCGGCTGCTGCAGATCTTTGATTGGTCGGCTTCAACAATGGATGAAAGCATGATACACCAAGGACGCAGAGCAGAGACAAGTGATAATACCGTTTAAAAGCGAGTATGTCAGGTATACCCCAATGAAAACCTGGTGAGTGGTGAAACTATGGGACTTCACAGATCTGTCAGTGGAGATGAACACTACTGCAATAAAAGAATATTCACTTATTTTCATTTTCGCCCACAGAATAAAACCCAAATGGATGTAAAACAGATTCAGAAGCTTGTGTATCAAAGAGATAGTTCAACATTTTGGTAAATTTACCCATTGCCATAATCCCTATAGTTTTAGGAGTAGGTTAATTACCTTTAATTGTCGGTGAATGTTGTCAAGGTATAAATACACAATCCAAGAACTCCAAAACGCTCTGGTGGACAAGTTGTGACCTGCACATTCACCACACTATGAGAAAATCATGTAACATTATAAGACAGAGTTGTTTTGGAGGTAAATGCAGACAGAACCACATTCCAGACACGGCTGCTGGGCAGAGTGACTTCCCAAGCAAAAGTAGTTCAGAGTATTTTCTTCATTGTCGTGTTACATAATTACACATGATTATCTCATAGTGTGGTGCGTCTGGTAGTGTGTCCACCAGAGCGTTTTGGAGTTGTTGGATTGTGTATTTGATGAGTTTGATGAGGGAAACCAAGAAATCCCATGAGCCTCCGTAGCGTAGCTCTGAGCAGCTCACGGCTCTGCTCCGCCGTTCTAGAAATAGCTTGCACCGACAATTAAAGGTAAAGAACCTACTCCTAACTGTGCATTCACACCAAAAGCTTCCAAAGCATCAAAACGCCGGATTTCATTTCATTTTCAATGAGAGCCCGGCGACACTGAGCGACCAAAGCGTCAACTGATTTCACCACGCTTCCAAAGCATCCAAAGCGTCCAAAGCGTCCAAAGCACCACCAGACGAGAAGTTGAGCCCCAGTTAACTATATGACGCGGTTCGTCGGCAACCTGTCAGAATAGAGATGTCCTTCGGCTCCCCAATGACCAGCAAGCGAGCAGCCAAAGCGGCTGAAAATATGA
>NC_140907.1:34772986-34995486 GCF_045865225.1 Trachurus japonicus
GTTTTTGACGCTTTGGAAGCTTTTGGTGTGAACGCACAGTAAAACTATAGGGATTATGGCAATGGGCCAATATGCCAAAATGTTGAACTATCCCTTTAAATATTGGCTAAAACAACCTGCTCCACATACCAGTCGCATTCTTCCCTAAAATAATGTAAAAGTAAATGTTGCTCTGGGTAACGTGACAGACCGCTACATTAGCATCAAGCCAAGTGACACTAGAAAATGTCTGAAGGTGAAAAGATCTCATCCAGCTGGAAGAAAAATACAATTTCCAGAGGTCTAAAGATGGAGCAGGAGGAGGAGGTGGTGGCTGCACAAGGGAGGGGATTGGCTGTGAGCGAGCGAGGGAGGGAAGGAAGGACGGATGGAGACGGGTCATGGCGGGGGGTCCAAAATCACTCGCTGGATGTGTGTGAAATCAGCTCGACAGTTAAACTGCACGGGCAGGACAAGCGTCAGCACGGAGAGAGACGTACTACTACAGCGGCGGGGCGAGCACATTTTCACACGCTGTAGGAGAATGTATGGAGGCTAGAGGCTGGAGAATATCACACACACACTGATGGTGACCAAAAAAAAAACAAAACAAAAAAAACGCTCCATAACATTTGTCTTTGTTGGAAAAAGACACTCGAGGGGGGAAAGAGAGCAACACAAGCAGCGGCCTGATGAGGCGTGGTTAATTGAGTTTTGTGCAGCATGGCGGGGTCAGGGGTCAGCAGAGCGACAGACTCCCCCTCGAGTGGCGACTCTGCCAAACAATAGCTCATTAAAGCAGAACGCGTCTCACACACACACACGCACACACACACACACACATTCAATCAGAGCCTCAGTGGGCAGTGAGGCAGCAGTTGATCCGCTCAGCTCCGCTCTCCACTGTTAGATGATGACATGGAGGGAGAGGAGAGGAGGAGGGTCCGCTAAGATGATTAGATACTTCATGTGGACTGAGAGAAAAGAAAAGAAACATAAAAGACGTACAGTAAAGTGGACACAGCTCCGTATCAGCCCTCAGCGCTAATTATGAAGAGCTGCCGAGCCCCGAAGAGGAAGACGGCGATGATGAATGATGCTTCAACTGTTCACTTCAAGTAGGAATATGAAACATGCTAAAATATAACATTTTGAAGTCTTTTTTTTATCATGAAAATATATTTCTTGGTCAAATAAAACAAAACACGTTAAGACAGTGTTTTTCAACCTTGGGGTCGGGACCCCATGTTGGGTCACCTGAAATTCAAATGGGGTCGCCTGAAATTTCTAGTAATTGATTAAAAAAATGACTGATGAAAATATATATTTTAACTAATTATTATTCTTTTTCAAATTATGATTGAAAACACCACACACAATCTTAAACAGCTGTATTCTATACTTTCACTTTCTCGAATATATAGATCAAGTTCAAATAAAATGCAGCATATAAAAATATCTGAGTTGGCGAATCTTGATTGGGAACCACTGCGTTAAGACGTCACACTGGGCTTTGGGAAATTCTACATTTTCCAGCGTAATACGGAAAGAAACACTGAAAAACATCAAATCAAACCGTCAAATATAAATTGTGAGAAAAAAAAAGTTAATCTTGAACCTTTGCTGCAACAGGAAGTATCATAGCTTCTTTCTAGAAATCAGTACATACTGTATGTGTCTTTTTGGTTGTTTTCATAGAACACATTATCTCTGGTTTCAACAATCAAAAAAATAAATCCAATGAATCAATAGGTCAATCACATCCAATGTCCAAGTATATGATGATAACAACACAGATACTGAAGAGAAAGGATGTGATAAAAGTCGGAGTGGTCGGATATAAAGATTGGCGCTCCACTGTTTCCATCCATATCTCTCTTTTAAAAAGCCTCTGGAAAAAAACAAAACCTCACATCGGATACATCTGAGCGAGGAAGTGGCAGATCAATACTGGCTCATCTTATTGTACTAATCAATTCAGCATCTGTGCAGGATGCATGGAAACAGGGAGGGAGGTATCAAGATGAACCCCCCCACCCCACACACGCACACTACACGGCCATTAGAGACAGAGACGATGCAGTGATCTACTGTCTGGACTGGTCTAAATAAACACAAAGAAACACAACACCTCTCTGCCTCAACAACGGTGTAGTAAACAACAGCTTGGTGACAGTGAAGTGAAGCACCGGCTTCATCTGCTCCACCCACACACTGATACTCTACCTGCTGCAGCTCTAATAACTCGTGCCACCTGCGGTTGAAGCTGCAGGTTTTTTTATTTTCTGTGTAGCTGGTTTTTGTCTGCTGGTGTTTGATGTATGGCCTCATTTCTATTTTGTGAATTTTACCTCAGAACTGCATCAGAAACAGCTCTCAGGTCTGATACAGCACAAAGGTAGATGTCTATGTGCTTTTGAAATTACATTTAAGATATTTTCTGTAAACTGTGAATTAAATCAGGTTAGCTTTAATGCTATTGATTTCTATGGTGCTTACAGTATAAAGGTAGATGTTTGTGTTAAAGCTCCATACGGTATAAAGGTAGATGTTTGTATTAAAGCTCCATACGGTATAAAGGTAGATGTTTGTGTTAAAGCTCCATACAGTATAAAGGTAGATGTTTGTATTAAAGCTCCATACAGTATAAAGGTAGATGTTTGTGTTAAAGCTCCATACGGTATAAAGGTAGATGTTTGTGTTAAAGCTCCATACAGTATAAAGGTAGATGTTTGTATTAAAGCTCCATACGGTATAAAGGTAGATGTTTGTGTTAAAGCTCCATACAGTATAAAGGTAGATGTTTGTATTAAAGCTCCATACGGTATAAAGGTAGATGTTTGTGTTAAAGCTCCATACGGTATAAAGGTAGATGTTTGTGTTAAAGCTCCATACAGTATAAAGGTAGATGTTTGTATTAAAGCTCCATACAGTATAAAGGTAGACATTTGTGTTAAAGCTCCATACAGTATAAAGGTAGATGTTTGTATTAAAGCTCCATACAGTATAAAGGTAGATGTTTGTATTAAAGCTCCATACAGTATAAAGGTAGATGTTTGTGTTAAAGCTCCATACAGTATAAAGGTAGATGTCCATGTGTAGTGTGATTATAAAGCAGCTCTAGGTTCTATATTAATACTGTGAAAGTATCAAAGCCTCAGTCCACAGAGAAATTTGCACACAGCCTGTATTCAGAAACTGAGCCTTAAAACCAGCCGTCAGGACTTCCTGTTTCTTTGTGACGTCACAACAAAGCCCCGCCCCCTCACCACCTGGACCCACCATCCAACAACTTTGTAGGATTTAGTTTCTCTGAGTTTTTTATTCTATAATCTGCTCTAGTTTTATTGGATCAACTCAGAAAACAGTCAGCCAATCGGAAGAGAGGCTCAGAGTCTCCTCTCTTCTGATTGGCTGACACTGACCTGTTGTTACTAGAGCTAAAAAAATTGAATGTGTTTAAAAGCTTATCAGACACCAAAACACATCACACCTGAAAAATGATCACACACTATCACAAATCTACAATCTACTAAAAGTGAATGAGTGAGTTTTGTCAACTTTCTGTACATTCACTCTGGGCAAACTAAAACTGAAGCTGTGACGGCACCAAACTGGACCATAACCGTAATTCAAGAGATCACTGTTGTCAATATTTTATGTAATCCTGCATTAAAAGTCATTATTCACAGCAAGAGAAAAACCTCAAGGACAGAAATCTACAAATTTCGTTTTAACTGCTTCAAACGCTCTCCAACAACCCTTTCTAATACCCCCTCAGATGATTTGTGTTGCTGTGCAACCCCGGGGTGGTTTCATTATTTGCTTGGTCATATGAGAACGGAGCAATCAGTGCAAGATGTTACCGAGCGGGAGGTTTCTCGGGTCATTTCCAGTCGGCCCCGGGGTGCTTCGTTTGGACCGAGGTTTTGACCAATATCCCACCCAGATGCTCGATACATGAGTGGCAGCGAATTTTCTGCAGCTCAGAACAAAGTCATTTCCTGACACGGAAAGAAAACTAGAGGCAGCTTTTATTGATTAATTTCAATCTGTCTTAAAGAACCAATTTTGTGAAATGTGACCCAGTCATCGCAAGACTGCACTGCAGATGTAAAAACAATCTTAATTTTGCGCCGTCACCTCTTTTTTTCCCCCTCTTTCCTCTTTGTTATTTCTATAACACTTCAGTCATAGTAGCTGTGTCATAATTCACAGGCTGCATATGAAGGCCAGTTGCATCACAGCAGCGTGACTAGACCGTCCTGTTTCTGTCCTGGGACATGAAGGATCCAGTGGGTGGGTCCTTCCCGACTCAACCTATTCCAAGATTCATTGTGTGCTGGTCACATAAGCTCACAAATACTCACATAAACTTGAAATAATGTGTTTTTGCTCAGTACAACTGTTAAAACCAAGGGCCTTTTCAACATTTTTGTGGAATAAGGGTCCATATTGTTAAGTAGCCCCTTCGGACACAATGGTGAACCCGGGCACACACTGTACTGTTTTATAAATATTGTTGTTTGCTTGCAACTCCGACTGTACGAGTAAATCCTCAACGATCTGACGCCAAAGCTCACGACTTATGTGCTCAAAACAACTTGTTGAGCACCAGTGCCAACAAGGTAAAGGAAGCTTCTGATAGTTTGTTCAGTCTTGTTGCCGAATCCTCTCAAAAAGAGGCGGTGGCTTCGTCTCTTGTTCACATCAGAAACATCAAACAGGAAGCAGCTGTTGCCACAGCTCCATCAACCTGGCCTCCATATTTTCCGTCCAGCTTTTTATCACTATCACCATGGCGTTCCAGGCATTTTGTTTGCAACTTCTCGCCGTGAGAAAAGGGACAAGGACGTTCAGGAATCGACTCATTGCTCTGCTTCAACTGTATTGCTTCAACAAGATAGCTAGCCTGGGTATACCCACGCTGCCTTGTGCGCGATTTTATTCGCTCTGCAAGTCAGCCTGGAAACCATAGACCCAGTTTTTCCCTCAACGAGGAAGCCAATCACAGAACGGGGGAAGATAACGACACACCGAAGCGACTTTATTGATAGCCTGTCGATCCAACATGGCGGCAGACGCTTTACCTTTCGATGCAGCGTTAGAAAGTGTTTTAAGCAGTTCAGACCGCAAGTTTGTTTAAAAAAAAAACGGGCAACGTTTAGCGTTTTTTTCCTCATCAGATATCTGTCGCTCTACATACGTTATCGGGTATGATTGATATGATTGGCTATAAGCTACGTACAGGCGCATTGGATAGACATTTGTAGCGCCCAAACAGCTCTGGACTTTCATAAACCACGCCTCAAATAAGAAAAAATGAACGGGTGGTTGCCAGTCCTTATCTCAATCTACATTGAGATGAGGTCTGGTGTTAGCCAGGCTACGAGTCTACGACATAGCTGAAATTCGGCCTAAAACTCTAAAATGAGTCGTGTGGCAAAAAAATCGGGTCAAAATCGCAGTGTGCATCCAGTTTCAAGGAGCTGGCACAACTGGTGATCCAAAGACCAGACCAGATCTTATTCCAGTTCAGTCTTCCTGATCTACAACGGCTACAAAGAGCCACATCTTTGTCGACTGGTCACATCTGTTGTCATCCCTTACTCCTCCATCCTCACCCTGACCTCCCCTTTACCTCCTCTTCCCCTGACAGCCTGAAACAACCTTCCTCTTCCTCTGCCTCCTCCTCCTTCTCTTCACTCTCACCATCCCATCCCCCCCCCAGGTGCGGTACAGTAGATGTAACTAACATTAGCGGCTGTGCACACATACAATTACACACACACACACACATTCAGGACTAATGACACTTCATTAGCAGCATCTCTCCCACTGAGGAGCTGCAGGGGAACTGGTAAGATGATTATAAGAGATGGACAGAGAGAGAGAGAGAGCGAGGCAGTGAAAGAAGCTGAGGTGGCAGTCGCTGGTAATGAAACAGTGTGTGTGTGTGTGTAGTGAAATAATGAAAGTGAAGAGACTAATTCAGAATAACACGAATTGAGCCACTAAACTCTTGAGTATCTATCTACCTTTTAATAGCTAGGATCTTTCACAAAGTTTCTGAAGGTTTGAAGTTTCTCTGTCTCACTGAGCTGAGAGCAGTTTAGTCAGAAAAACTTCACTTTTTAAAAAAAAACTTGACTACAACCCGTCTTTCAAGAAACAGTATCCAGGTTACTGGGGATAATCCACAGAGAAACGCTGTGGACAGTTTCCAAGTTCCCGGTGGGAAATGTTCACGGGGAGGTCTGTGGATTATCCACAGTAACCTGGACAGTTTGGGGAAGATAAGTTACTGCTGAGTTTTTCTAATGCTCGGGTATTAAAAAAAACCACACGTGATGTCCCTGCAGTCACAGTTGTTGAACGAATTAAATGAAGATTCAGCAGCTCAGAATTTAACTTCTGCACGTCAGCTCTTCAGAAAACCAACCTCCCGTGGTGCCTGATAATTAAAACAGAGTTTGGTTTGTTGGTTCTCACTGTGTGTTTTAACTTAACTCGATGCAAAAGTCCTCACAAGTGACAAAAACCTGAGACACCGTGCGTGTTTGTGTGCATGCAGCACCTCAGTTTCCCACTTTCTGCCCAACGCATCACGCTCAATTAGCTCCCTCACTGGCGGCTACACATAATGACACATACACTGTAGGGTTTAAACACACACAGCTTGATTAATATTTTTCTCAATGTTTCATGCCCAATTTATATAATGATGCATCCAGACAGGGAAATAAACAGACACACGGTCTGAGCGTGTTATTTCAATTAGCAGCATCTCTCCGTCGCTGAGTCAGTTGTTTATGTTTGAGTTGTGGGTTTCCAGGAACTCTGCACAGATGCCACACTACACACACTACACAGACACACAAAGATTAAACATCAGTCATACACAGACTTCGACCTGCACTTTCTCACACTCTCTCCTGTTGGTATGCCGACAGTGTTTGGGTGTTGGGTTCGTTGAAGGTTCAGACAGAAAGAAGAAAGTAAACGAGGACTTTACAGACTTGCAGCAAAAGTTTTTTTATGACTTTGCATCATGGAACAAGAAATTTGACTGATAATTTAATAACCAGATGCATAAAAATCACCACCTCATTGTCGTATCGCTCCACCAACCAGTCAACTTCCCACCCAATGGAGCTTTTAGAGAACAATATGATGTCCCAGAGAAGTTGACCTCTGACCCTTGACCGCCCAAAATCAAATTGGAGTCTGAGTGAATGTTTGTTCCAGATGTAATTAAATTCCCTCTGGGCGTTCCTGATTTATCACGTCCACAACAACGTGACTTCAGCCTGACCTTGAACTTTGACTCCTCCTTTGTCCATTTTTGGATTAGCTAGGACGTTGGTCAGAGTCGGACAGCGACAACTTCCAAACCGTTTTTCAGAAACATTTAAGTCACGTCCATCTTTACTGACGGTTTTGACTTATTTAGAGGAAGTGTAATGTCCTAACAGGTCTCAATCTGCTCTCAGTCGTTGCAATATTTACTAGAGCTGTACTGACACACCGATCTACTGCGATTCGATAAACATGATAAAATAAAAATGAAAATTTGTAAGATGTGCCTTCATTTTGAAACCCCCCGGGTACATCTGAGTGATTAGCTTCTGCTACATTTTCATATTTCATTTGCAAAGAGGTGTGTAGCTAATTACAAAAATCTAACTTTGGTTTGAGGCTCTAAACAAGAGTAAGGCTCCCGCTTAAATCCTGCTGTAATGTAAACAAATAGAACGTTAATGTTATTTCAGTTTTCTTTTCTAGACTGTGAATATTAAATGTGGACTTTATAGTCAACATTAGGTCCATTTTTCCATTCTAATCTCTGGTTGAGCTCAGAACTAAACATCAAATGATATTTTAGTTGTTTTCTGTGATTTGATATGAATGGAAGTGAATGTGTTAAGTCTGCAGATGATATAGTCTCATATCGATCACTGGTACCCGAATCAAATCAAAATCATATCTATTTGTTGTCCATCGTCTCCATATAATATTGTATCTTGTGATTTACAGCCCTAAACTTTGATTCTGAGTGTCTTGTATGTTGGAGGAGCAGGAAATAATAAAACTTCTGGTTGAGCAAGATACAATCTAACACAATCTGGGTGGAAAACAGTTTGAACTGATTTGGTCTTTGGGGGGGAAAAAACAGAAACCATTAACGACTCGTCCAACACGCACCAACATACGACTGAACTCATCTTCACAGATCTCCACTCTCTTTCTCTAACACTTCCCTCTTTTCTCTGTTCAAATAATCACGCTCATCAGGGCCCATAGGGGCATCCATTTTTCAGCGTTGCCATGACAATCCAATGAGGAGGGGGGTGTTTAGTTGGACTGGTGCAGTCACCTTGATAAATGACCCTCTTATTGCCAGCTGTCTCCCAGGGAATACTGTACACACAATCTACCTCTCTGTCTCTCTCACACACACACACACACACACACACACAGACACACACACTCTCCCCCAGTGGCTAGCTGTCCAGCTGACACACACACACACACACACACACACACACAGTCAGATCACTTTACATGCTAATTGGGCGACAAGCCCTTTAACAAATAGCTGTTTAATGAGCCTCTCCTCTCCACTGCCGGGCAGAGAGCGACCGTCTGAGTCCACAGGACGGTGGCTGGTGGGAGACAATCCAGAGGTCAAAAGGTCACAGTGGCTATGTTTACATGGACGGGGTAGCAGGTCATTGGTCAGTCTCCGGTGTAGGTCTTATTCTCTTTAAAGGGTCAGTTCACACAAATCACAAATTGATTTTTTTTTTTTTGTTGTTGATTTTTCCACCAGTGTTTGGTTTCCCTGTCTACAGTTTGACATTTCCATTTCCAATAAAAAAAACCCATTTGAACAAAATTTAGTCTGTGGTGCCGACACCTTTAAAAAACTAAGGAGTAATTCATGTTTCCAGACACAATGTGCCAGCTCCTGCAGATGATCCACAGACCTCATCTGTAACAGATGCAGCTCTTGACCATGAAATAGAAACAGTGAAAACAGCTGATAGCGTGATCTGTGTATTTTTAAGTAAATAACAGATTTGTCAGAGACTAAAAAACAAAAAACTACCTGAATGACACATCATCAAAGGCTTTTTAGAGGTATTTGTATAAACTGAGCCTGTGGGAAACATTCATCAAAACATCAGAAAGAAACATGGAAAATAGTTTTGCATCCAAGATAAATGTGAATTTCATCTCCATTCATCAGGAGGCACAGATGAGAGGAAGAACTGGTAAACTAGTCTGATCAAAGAGGAAATGTGCCTTCCAAAGCAGACATATTTATTTCAAAACATGTACGAATTGAAAGCAAAAACAAGATGTTGGTCTTTACTTTGTGAAACAAACCCCAGAGGATTTTTTTCTGCTCTCTTTGTTCCTATTTTTGTTCTTTTCCCGTGTTTTTTTATTTTTTATAAAAGATTATAAAGTAAAACACTCAACCTCCTCAAACCCATGATCTTGATCTATAAAACACATGCATGCTGCAAAACAGTCAGTCTGTCAGTTACGGACAACAGCGCCTTGTATTCATGACTTTATTTGACCACCAGACATGTGAGACAACTCTACCTGGGATTTCTCACATCCTGTGTGATCGGCTTTATTCACAGCCTTCACTAACTGACTTTGTTCAACTGGTAGCGTACGTGAACACAGACAAATCTCCCAGCAATTTCATTTTGCTTTGCAGGTCCACCTGGAGAAGAAGCTGTTGAGGTCGACTTTCAATTCCCCCGAAAACTGGGAAACCAATCACAGATGGGTTTATTACAAAGGCGGGCTTAACGCAATGACAACAGAGGAGTAAGGTTGGTCAAAAAGCGCCTGTAGACTCCAAATACTCTCAGATTTTCTTTGCAAAAAACCCATGGAAGTCCTTAGACACCATCGCTCCTGTAAACTACAACAACCACATTTGTTGACACGTTTTCCGTCGCTCTGCATACGTCATCTGGATCGTCACTCTGACTGGTTTAACATCTGTCCAGTTGCGTTCAGAGCATAGACTGTAAAAAGAATGGACGTAGCGTCCGTGACGTCACCCATTGGTTTTGGGGAGTCGTTTTTGTGACTCAAATATGGCGGCCTGAACAGCGCCATGTTGGATTGGCCGGCCGAGAACCCGCCCACTGGCCTCGAAGCAGCCTGTCTCCGGACCGCTCCGGACCTGTCACTCAACGTTTCCGCGCCCTAATTGGCCAGAATTTTAACCTAATAACAGTAAAACTATAGAGTTAAAAAAAAATTCACCCCCCTCAGAGTGTGTGCGGGGGTAGAAACTATCGATTGAGACGAAAAAACGTTCTGACACCAGGCTTTTAACATGTTTACTGAGGATGTAAAGTCGGCGATTTTAACATGGGGGTCTATGGGGAATGCTCCCTTCTGACACCAGCCCCCAGAGGAATCCGAGGGGATTGCAGTTTTTTGAACGCGGAAGTGAGCTTCACTTCTCAGACCGACAACTGCCCCCTTGGTTCAGAGGCATTTAGATCTGCATCTGTTGGTCACACCTCTTGGAATTTGGAGATGAATATGGTCAATCCAATGGTCAATCTCATTTGAGACTAATACTGTGTCTCAGTTCGAATACTTCCATGAGTACACTGTAATGTAGTATACTATATATGCAGTGCCCAAATTTCGACAGTTAGTGTCATCTCAAATCGAATACTGTTGTTGGGCACCGGTCACCGGACCTAACGATCGCAACGGTTGCCAATGTTTTCTTCTTTTTTTGGACCGCTATTATCGCCCGTCACCACATCTACCGGCTCGTTTTGTTTGTTATTTCAATTAGTGATCATGAAAGCCTTACTCGTCCTTTTCTTTTTGTTGCTTGTGTGTGCCACCTGTTCACGTAGGCAAGGTGGAGCTCCTCTTACCGGCGGAAAACATTGGCCTACCGGTATGTTGCTTTACATATTATACTCCGCTATGTAGCCACGACAGCGATCACTGAGGGTGTGTAAGTGTCTATCATTCCACACTCAACTTTTGGACTGTTTTGAGTGAACCATCCGGGTTCTTACAGTAGTATACTGCGAGAAGTTGAGCCTTGGTTAACTTTAGGGTAATTAGTTTAATTTATGACGCGGTTTGGCGGCAACCTGTCAGAATAGAGATGTCCTTTGGCTGCCTTTTTTTTCTTTTTTTTGTCCTTTGGCTCCCCAATGACCAGCGCAATCGAACTTTGACATCAGTCACGTGACGAGCGACCAAAGCGGCTGAAAATATTTGCCGTTTTGGAAGCTGTCTTGTCTGAATCCCACCCTTGAGCGTTTTTGACGCTTTGGAAGTTTTTGGTGTGAACGCACAGTTAGTTTAAGTATATGGAAGTATTCGAATTGAGACACAGCATAAGTACGCTAGGCAGTAAACCTGCAACTTAGCTAAAGAAAAGTATTTTCCTCACACCTCATAACTCCTCAATGCAGAATCTATAACGACTCCACAGGACGGAAAGGAGCTGACAGACATACCAGGATGACAACACCAATATCAAATGACATAAACCATCTACACCAAAACTGAACACGTTCTTGACCAATGAACCGTCCTTCCAACAAGTTCAGTGCAAATTGGTTCAATAGTTTTTGTGTAAACCTGATAGTAACAGACATGGGAGAAAACCTATCCCCCTTTACCACCACTTACACTACCGTCAGTGATACTGTAAAGCGGCGTTCACACCGGACGTGATAGACGCGAATATAATCGCGCCAGACGCTTCCATCGCGCCGCTTGGTCATTGTGGATCATTCGCGTCCATCGCGTCATTCGCGCTAGACGCTCCGCCCGTTCATTTGAAAACCGGTGATCTCAACCTGCTCTCTTTCCACATCGATCGTGGCTCATATCACCACCGTTGCTGCATTGTACTACTGCTGTACAAGTCTCAGAAACACCGGAAAACCACCCGCCGTCGTGTCTGGGTTCACTGTGTGTGTGTGTGTGTGTGTTGTTGTTGTTTGTTTTGTCCACTCTGTGTAGAAGACGGCAGCGGTGCCCACACACAGCTCAAATACAATCAGCTTCTCCTTCATGTTGTTCTGAGTGTAAACAACCGTACAGAGAAGTGACGTCGTCGGCTCGAACTCGTCGCTGATTGGATGTCACGGCGCGATGCCGCCTGAAAAGTTCAATATTTTCAACTTTATTCGCGCCGCTCCAGACGCGCCGCTTCATTCGCGCCGCGTCTCATCGCTCCAGACGCTCCATTCGCGCCGCCTCCGCCTGAATCGCGTGTCATCGCGCCATTTACATTGATTTTCAATGTAGAGTTGCCGCTCCATTCGCGTCTATCGCTTCCGGTGTGAACGCCCCTTAACTGTACTCTGTCTCTATATCTACACCGGCGACAACAGACACTGTATTTTTCTTATTACCCTCCACTGTCAGTAACCATTACCGCAGGAAAAAAACAACCAAACAGCTACCCTCTCAGCGATGTAAAAAGACAAATGGACAAGTGGGTCTGCAGCCTCACAGTTTTTTCCAGGCCATTTCTCTTTGACCAGCAGCGCGAGCCCCCGTCCCCGATCATAAAGCTATCAGCCTCAGAGGGGAAAACATCCTCCACGCTACAGTGACCCAGAGAGGAGGGAGGATAATGTGTCTCTGCTGGCACCCCTGACAATCATCAATTATTCACACGCAAAGGCACTCTAGAAGCTGAAATAAACACACACACATGCTCACAATATACAAAAACATACATGTTCGCCCTGCGCTGAGAGCCACATACAGTACAGTACACTTAACAAACACATAGAGTGGAGTGTTTCCTTATTTACACACACACACTCTACACGGACATGGTTTTAGTTGTTTAGAGAAACCTCCAATACAAGATTTGATAGAAACTGCTATTCACTCTCTATGCTCCTGTGTTTTTTTATACATTAATCTTCCTTATTTTTTATAATGAACTGGTAAATTGTGAAACAACCGGTTATTTCAGTCAGCTGCAGTAGATCATTGTTACACATGGGAGGTTTCTGGAGTCGTTGGTTTGCACTGACACAAGCAGAAACTCTGCAGAAGAGAAGCCAATTAAGACAACAACAGTGTCATCAGGAGACCGGAGACCAGCAACTTTATATAAAGCATCTTGAGAGAAAAGGTTTATCGATCGGCTGCTTTTTGCTTCTCTGGCTCCTTCAGACATCTTTGGAAAAGGGAGGCAACTGCAAACTGAAATGAACCTGGTACGGTATGTGGACGAGACTGGTTGGAAATGACGGGAACAATGCTACGTGTGTGTGTGTGTGTGTGTGTGTGTGTGTGTGTGTGTGTGTGTGTGTGTGTGTGTGTGTGTGTGTGTGTGTGTGTGTGTGTGTGTGTGTGTGTGTGTGTGTGACTCCTACAAGTGTCATGTAAATTAGATCAGTAGGGCAGCAAGAAGGAGTTAGAAACATCTACTTTTTAATCACAGGAACACGAGTCGTTCCTCAAAGTCACACGAAAATTAGATCTGCGACATCTGGGAGCAGAAGAGTATAAAAGACTTTAGTTAGCTCGGTGCTTTGGGTTTAGAGTGACGCCATCGTTTGTCTCTTCTAGTTATACGACTGTCTCAGTTCACTTTATTAGGTACACCTGTAAAATCAAATGTAATGTCTCAATAGTGATGATATTAATATGATAATAGCAAAAATAGAGATGGTCATTTTTAGTTTGTTAGAAAAGTGTTAATGTGACGACAGGTGTAAGACAAGAGGTTGTTGTTGGCAGCGGTGTTGAACTGGATGGTATTGTGTTGAGAAGTATTTCTAATGTGAACGTTTACAGACATTAGGAGGAAGAGTAATCAATGAATGGCCTGATTCCAGTCTCTCTCTCTCTCTCTCTCTCCGTCGTCTCTGTCTCAGTCTGTCTCGTCTGATAAGAGCCGATGTGAAGACTCTGCAGGTGAACAACAAACTGTCTGGTTTCATTTAGAAATTACGTCCTGTCATTGGTTTGATCCAATGGAGAAAAATAACGTTAGTGTTGTTGTTCGTCCAGTTTGTGGTTTGATCTCATTTCTATATACACTAACATGTTTTACTATGAGCAGAGCGGGCCCTAACTTAAAATTTCAGGAGGGTAAGCAAAAAAATTCGGGGTGCACACTGTAAATGAACTTGCAGAGCAAATATTCACATTTGTCATGACACCTATAATGACAGATTCAATATTCTTTGAGTCGCCTCTTCCAGATTTTACCGGTTGCAAATTTGCAAGTAGATGAAAAATTGACTTGCACTGTCTCAAAATTTAGGGGCAAAATGCCGCCATTTAGGGGCAGCCTGGAGCCAATCTGAAAACAATGTGTCATTATTCATTTGAGGTTTTTATCTTTCTTTTCTTTTTTTTACTTACTATATTTGAGGGACTATTGCAAAAAATGTGTGTTTATGTATGCATGAGGTATATCTGAATATTGTTGCTCCCTAATATTGACATCAATTCCCTCCAACCTTGGTAATAATCACATTTTTGACTGAAACACGGTCCTTTTAACCTTTTAAATCTTTTAAGTCTTAAATTTATGAGCTTCATAAACACAGAATATGTGTTAGAGCTGTTGAACTGTATGGTTATTAGGTTGTGGGTGTCCCTTATAAAGTGAGCAGGGACAGTAACATGTAAAAGTAGGAATTCATAAGGAGGAAGAGCTCCAGAGGAACCACACGTACCGTAGGCTACTAATTAAATTAGACACAGTTTGTTGATTATGGAGATTGTGAGTAAATCTAAGAACAATTAAGTGTGAAATTGCGACAGGAAAAAAAAATCAGTGATGCCGCAGAGCAGCAGTGTGGATCCTGGGGATCAAGTAGAGAGTCAAAGTGTGTGTGTGTGTGTGTGTGTGTGTTATGAAGTTAAACAGACAACTGGTAAAGAGCTTGAATAAGCACGAGACACTGCGGCAGAAAAAAATGACACAAAGCACACACACACACACACACACACACACACACACACACTGATAGTATGAACTAACTGCACACTGGGTGAGTCACACTGATAATTAAATTCCCACTACAGACTAATTTGCAAATCCACACACACACAGAAACTCCCTCCTCCACACACGCACACACACACACATCCATCTTGTTCAGACAAATACAAACGTGTGCATGTTTCATTATACTTGTGAGGACCTTCACTCTCCGACCTATAAACCATAAACCATAAACCACAAACCCACATCTGAGCTGCGTCGTGCTCCTTTTAAAGGGATAGTTCAACATTTTGGCAAATTGGCCCATTGCCATAATCCCTATACTCATAGCAGTAGGTTCGTTACCTTTAATTTGTCGGTGAAAGCTATTTTTAGAACGGCGGAGCAGAGCCGTGAGCTGCTCAGAGCTACGCTACGGAGGCTCATGGGATTTCTTGGTTTCCCTCATCAAACTCATCAAATACACAATCCAACAACTCCAAAACGCTCTGGTGGACAAGTTGTGACCTGCACATTCACCACGCTATGAGATAATAACACAACGTTACCACACAGAGTTGTTTTAGAGGGAAATTCATGCAAAACCGCTGATGCACGTTGCCTTCAGGGACAGTTTTTCATCAAGCAGTCTCTGCAATTACCTCTAAAACAACTCTGTCTGGTAACGTTGTGTTATTATCTCATAGCGTGGTGAATGTGCAGGTCACAACTTGTCCACCAGAGCGTTTTGGAGTTGTTGGATTGTGTATTTGATGAGTTTGATGAGGGAAACCAAGAAGAGAAATCGCATTAGCCTCCGTAGCGTAGCTCTGAGCAGCTCGCGACTCTGCTCCGCCGTTCTAAAAACAGCTTGCACCGACAATTAAAGGTAATAAACCTACTACATTTAGGGATTATGGCAATGGGCCAATCTGCCAAAATGTTGAACTATCCCTTTAAGTGCGGCAGCGATGTGCCGTCACTTTGAAGGATTCCCCCCTCGTCTGTCAGCGTCTGGTCCTCACAGGTACAGAGAGAAACACACACACACACACACACACACGTGGGTATACTAAGTGCATCATGCCTACTACTCACAGCCTCTCGGTGGCTCTGGGGATGTTTCTGGGCACAGCGTGGATCCCCAGGCCGTGACAGTCCACCGTGTTGCCCAGGCAGCTGCAGGCGGCCGGGCACGCCTGCACGCCGCCGCCACCTCCGCCTCCTCCTCCCACCGCCACCGCCACCAGCAGCAGCAGCACGAGGAGGAGGTGGAGGTGGAGGTGGAGGAGCCTCGGGGCCACTGTCACCGCCGCCGCCGCTCCGTCCCGTCCTCTTCTCCCAGCAGGCATCCTGATCCTGCGGCGCTGCAGATACAAACCTCTTCCTGAGTGACTGACTGAGTGAGTCTGAGAGTGAATGAATGAATGAATGAGTGACCACTATTGGTGATGCCTCCTTTTAAAAATGAATTAAAAAAAGAGAAGAAGTGGAGGAAAAAAGCCTCAAGTGCTCAGAGTGAAATGCTTGAAGAGGCGGCAGCAGCAGCAGGTGAAGTTCAGCTCAGACTCAACGGCTGCCACTTGATCCCAGAGTGGCCTCTCTCAGACACAGAGGAGAGAAAAAACACAAGTATATATCCTCTCCTCCTCCTCCTCCTCCTTCTCCTTCTTCTTTTTTCTTCTACTTATTCTTCTCCTCAGCTTCAGAGCTTCCTCCAACTGCCTTCTCTTCTCCTTCTTCTACTCTGTGTGTTCTCTGCTCCCTCCTTCTCTCCTTCTCTCTCCTTCTCTCTCTCCTGCAGCCGTACAGTGTGCTCGCCTCTCCTCTCCCCTCCACTTTTCATTGAGTCATTGTGCGCTGAACAGTGAGCCACTAGAAAAAAAAAAAGGAAAAGAAAGGGGGGGACTCCCTCACTCCCTCTATCTCACACACACACACACACACACACAGAGCAAATCATCCATCAAAAGCTTTTACAAATAACAGCACTCAGACTCCTCCCACGCCACCACCACCACCACCACCCCCAGTCACACACACACACACACACACACACACACACACACACACACACACACACACACACACACTTACACAAACATACTACACACACACACTACACACACACACACACACACTTACACACACACACTACACACACACAGCAGCACCCGGAGTGAACTCACATCTATTCAGTGACAGCAGTAGCGGAGGAGCCGGCACCTACAGTGACGGCAGCCTTTTTCTCTCTCTCTCTCTCTATCTCTCTTTCTCTTTCTCTCTCTTTTTACCTCCTCTCCTGGTTTCTGTCTGTCTATCTCTCTCGAAAAGAAAAAGAAGAAAAGAGCCTAAGGCTGCATGGACATGATGAGAGAGAGAGGAGAGAGACAGAGAGAGGGAGGAAGGGAAGGAAAGAGAAGGAAAGAGAGGGAGAGGAAATCGTGATCAGGCTGAAGCATCCGACCGGGAAGCTCCAGGGGGAAGGGGGGAGGAAGGAGGGGAGGAGGAGGAGGAGAAACAATTTGTGGAGAGACGGAGCAATAAATGTGAAATAAAAAGACGCGTGGGGAGTTTCTGCTGTGTGTTCAATGTGATAATTTTTTTTTTTCCTTTTTCTTTTGGTGCCAAACCAGCTCACCAAAGCTGCTGCAGGAACTTGGGTTGTTTGATGGTTGGTTGGTGCTGGTGGTGTTGGTGTGTGTGGAGGGGAAGGGGAAGGGGATTGGGGGGCAGGAGGGGAAGGGGAAGGGGTGGGGGGGGTCTTATGAGACTGGCATAACTGGAATGCCATAAGCTGCCACAGAGCTTACTCAGAAGTCTATTATGAATTCACTGGCAAGGCTTTGAAATTCAAATGGAGCCTGGCTGAGGTTTTTTTTTTTTTTTTTTTTTTAAATCTCCACAGAAACGCTGGCTTCAGCTTTTGTGATTGCCATATTACCAAGGAAAAGAGAGAGAGAGAGACGGAGAGAGAGAGAGAAACAGAGAAAAAGAGAGAGCGAAAGGAGGATATTAAAAAAGAGAAGAAAAAAAAAGGAAAAGAGGAATCTGAATCATCAGGGACATGGTGGGGGGAAAAGCCACCAAAAACATAAACCTACTGTACTGTAATTGGTGAAAGAAGGAGCCAAAAATAATCCAAAATCCACAGAGGAGGCAAAGCTGCAAATCCTTCTCATTTCAGAGGCCTGGAGCTGTGAACATTTTTGGTATTTTTTTTTGGCGGGGGCGGTTTATGAATGAGTTTTTACCGTTTCATATCAAAGCTGCGTGTCCTGCTGCCAGACACTTAAATCACTGACGAACTGGTCAGAAGCAGAAACAAAAACAACTTTAGACCCTCCAGGTGGCTGAATAAGGTGAAAAACAGACATTTGCTCTTTTGTTTCTTCATCGTTTTCGACGCTACATTACGGTTTCGTCAGTCCGTCCTGTGGTTGTGGTTGTAGTAGTGGTGTATAATCACATTTCCCTCTTGAGTAACAGATTTGATTTGGCGTTTTTTTTGTTTTGCAGTGTAACGACCGGCGGCAGCGGTGGTGGCGACTGGAGGGGCAGAGGAGTTTCTCCAGCTTTTTATTTACCAACCATACATGAGTGATTATTGCTCGTGGCCTCACTTTGTCTTCTCCCCACAGACTCGGTGTGACAGGTTAATTTAACCAGCCGCTCTTCAGAAGTGATGGAAAACAAATTGGCCACAGGCGAAGCCCGGCTGCCTCCTTTGTGCGGCTGAATTGAATGAGTCACTCGGCGATAATCTGCAACAAAGGGAGGAACGAGATGTTGACATCTCCAGGGGGGTGGACCCCTCTTATTTCTGGGGCCATAATAGCTTTCTGAGGCAGTAGTGGGGGGTGTGTGGAGGGGGGCTTTTATTGCAGACGCGTCTGAATTGATTTCTGGAAGGACGGAGCAGATGCTTTTGTCTCAAACGCATCAATTCAAAGTCTCTGCAGCGAAACGTCAGATTTACAGAGTCTGATGACTGAATGAGCGACGACAGTAAAAACATCAGTGTGTTAATGTGATGAAGTGATGACGTGAAGCGGCGGCAGCTACTCTCCTGATGGGATTTTTACAACTTCAGCACACAAAGAAATATTTCATTCAAGCGCAGGTGGAAGGGAAGATATTATAACGTCTGAAACTGTGTTGAAGCACGACGGCTTCATTTCTTTATTCAAAGAGCTGAAACAATCAATTTATCCACTGACATCACACTATTAGACCACTGATTAATCACTTTCAAAGGACAACTAGGAGTTTTGGAAGTGAAATTCTTGGACTGGCGCAAGACGGACGAAAGCGAAAGAATGTTTTCATTGATCAAGAACGAAAGTCGGAGGTTCGAAGACGATCAGATACCGTCGTAGTTCCGACCATAAACGATGCCAACTAGCGATCCGGTGGCGTTATTCCCAAAACCCACTGGGCAGCATCTGGGAAACCGAAACTAGGAAATGCTGGGCGAGTCGACCACTAAATATTAATATCAGAATAACTATAAAGACAAAACGATATATTTATTGAAAATTGACCCATTAACAAGTGGATAACTTAGATTCATCCACATTAATATGAGACTCTTTTATAACCAAAAGCAAACTCCTTGGGGTCTCTTAAAATCAATGGAGCCAAACAGTCACTTTATGTGTTAAAAATCTGCTATTTTAATGTGTTTAAAGAAGATTTGAAGATTGAAGTTGACATTTTGTTTGATGACAAGAATTAGGAGTTCATACTGTTGAATGTAAAGAGGGTGAAAAATTTAAAATGGCAAAAGAGGCTATTTTAAATGGGTGTGTTTAATATCATGTCAATGTCAATGTTAAAAACGTGGTGTACAGCTACAAAATATATCTTCCGACATTTTCACACCTGACTAAGAGGACTCGGTTCGATTGGGGGGGGTGTTCATTATTTGCTTCGGTTCTGTTTTCACGCTGCCGTTTCTGAAGCGAACCAAACTTTCTGGATAACGTTACACAGTTGAAAGGGAGCGCTCACCGACTGGACAAAGTAGAAGGGGAAATCCTCCCAAACATGGAGCACATTCGGTGGCGTGTTGATTGTCATTCATAGAACCACGGTTACCTCCGTCATCATCTGTTTTGGAGATTGTGTTACTGCCCGTCCAAAAAAAAGTCACCACTTGGTTTAACTAAGCTAATAGGTCAGAGCTTCCCATTGGATAATTACTGCATGGATGATTATGTTTCAACCTATCTAACCCTAACTGATGCAGTCTCATTTCTTAAAGAACCATACTGGAAGACGCATCCTGTGGTCGTGGAGAAGATGTTCATCTGTTTCAGAAGGGTAAAATTACTGGCATCAAGCAAATATCATAGGATAGGAGTGAATATCAAACATCTAAGGAGATTTCTGAGACTACTAAAATTGGGTTACGAACTGTCCAACGCATTATTAAAGGGACAAAGAGAAGTTTGTATTTGGTTATAAAAGAGTCTCATATTAATGTGGATGAATCTACGTTGTTACACTTGTTAATGAGTCCATTTTCGATATATATACTTATATCGTTTTGTCTTTATCATTATTTTGATATTATTTAGTGGTCGACTCGCCCAGCATTTCCTAGTTTTGGTTTCCCAGACGATGCCCAGCGGGATCGCAGTTTATGGTCGGAACTACGACGGTATCTGATCGTCTTCGAACCTCCGACTTTCATTCTTGATTAATGAAAACATTCTTGGCAAATGTTTTCGCTGTCGTCCATCTTGTGCCGGTCCAAGAATTTCACGAGCGCGCAGAGGCTCATGGGAAATGTAGTGTGAAAAAACACTTTCTGAAAGTCCTCATAGTCCCTTTAAAGACTGAACGGAAAGTGGGGAACCATCATCTTCAAGGAAGAAACGTGGTCCAATGTGACCACAGAGTCCAGAACCTTCACCCCATTGGGAATCTCTGAAAAATAAATTCAACTTTGGACGGAAATAAATGTTGTGACATTGCAGAAGCTTATTGAAACGATACCAGATCAAGAGTGTGCCGAAATGAAAGCTAAAGGAGTCCAACGAAATATTAGAATGTGTGACTTTTTTTTTGGGGACGGGCAGTGCACGATCGATGACGGAGGGGTTTTGGTCTGTTGAGCGTTCACACTGCATACAAACAGCAGCAGGGTTTTTACTTGCCCACGTTTTCAGGTGGACCAGAGTTCGCTTGTTTGTTCCTCACCAGAGTTCAGATGAGCTTTCACACCGGGACAAACGAAGCAGACTCTCCCAGAAAGCTAACCGTGGTCGGTTTAAAGCGAACCAAACAGCTCTTCCCAAAACATTCATACATTTCTAAGTATTACTTACTTACTTTACCATGATGTTACAATGATAATTTTACTGTTTACTGTTGTTGCTGTGTTTTTTTTAATATAATCTCATCTTTTATCTTTCTATGTTTTATTATTAAAGCAGAAGTAAGTGATCCAGTCGTTTTGGCTAACTTCCTGTCAGCCGATGGAGTCAGCAGTCCCCGCCCTCGTCCCTATGTCACCACATTCACGCGCATCCCTTGGCTGCACACACAGAGAGGACCGCCCCTTTATGCCGTTCTCTCTCCTCATTGGATAAAGGTTGTAGGATACAAGGAAAGTTTTCTCCTCGGCTTACAGCAGAGCAGAGTGACTGACAGACCCGTGTTTCAGACCAAACACTCTATATAAGTGATTGCTGTCGGAAGATAGAACGATTTAAGACTTATATTAACACAAATATTCCGCTTACTTCTACTTTAAGCAACAGACTAAACTTGAATAAAGGTCCTTCAACAGTTTCACTGTCAAGTCCCAATTAAAGAGCCTGTTTCATCAAATTCACTGTAGATAGTTTATAATAATCATTGTAAAATTTGAAGTGTCTTTGCTCTCCATCCTCCACATACTGTATGTGTAATGAGATGTAATGTCAGTGGAGGACTGAGACATTACCTTTAATAAACTGGCCTCCCATTGGTGCAGCACTGCAGCCGTTACCTTCACCTGTGTACAGGTGACAACGAGAGGATTTACAGGTTTAAAGCTGCTGAGTCTCTCCCCTGCCTGACCTCTGACCTTCCTGGAGGGGAAGAGAGAGATTTTGTCTGTGAGCATCAATAACGTATGAGGATGAGCATCATACCAACCAATCATAAAGAATGAATGAGGTAACAGACTGCAGACAGAAAACACTAATGAATTTTCCGTCTCATTCTGACACATGAGGATCAATAATTGAGAGTTCAGTTATTGGCTAATAATACAACTCATAGAGAAGCTGATGAACTTAATTGTGACAAAGGTTCAAGAAGCTCTGTTGGTCAACTACGCCCCCTGGTGAACAAACACAAGCACTACACCGACAAAAACCTTACAATCTGTTACAATAGGAGCTTTCTCACTGACAACACACTGCTGGAAATGATTCAATCAAACATAACAGGCAGTCTGTAGGGAAACATAGAAAAAGTTTTAATCCGAAGCGGACCATTCGCCAAGGAGTTCAATGTACAGGGTTCACTTATTTTACACCAAATTACAAAAAAAAAGAGAAAAACAAAAAAAGGGTACCACAGTTTAAAACCACATGGTGCAACGGCCACAGATGAAGAGCTCTGGAAGAACTGGACAAAAACTAAAAAGGGAACTATTTCTCCTCATCTTATTGGCCCATATCAACAAAGAGAAGTTAAAAATGGGAGGAAAAAAAGGAATGGAGAGGGGGGGGGTTCACTTTTTCACTTTCGTTTTCAGAAGAACTCATCAGAGACCGAGCACAATCAGCAGAGATCAGAAAAAAAGAAATGTTTCACATTTACATGAAGGGAAAGAGAGGAAAGCAAACAGACGTACGACACTGACACACTTCACACTCTCAGGGGCTTCACATCATACATAAAGATCTGCTCTCATTTAAGTGACAAATGTGTTTAAAAAAAGAAAAAGGCTAAAAAAAAAGCCTTAAAATTTGCTTATTTTGTTGCTCAGTTCCATCCACATAAGAAAACATTTTTGTACCAAACATAAATAAATACAACAGAAACAGATTCAGCTCCATTTTCAAACTGAAGAGGAAGACGAGACGTAGTGAAGAGGAGGCCGTGTCGTTCCAGAGGTGACGTTGTGTCGTCGCTCTGCTCAGGTCAATTCAGTCAAAAAAAATAAAATAAAATAAAATAAAACAATGATAACAAAGTTAAACAAAAAGAGCTTCTTCTTCAGTCACGTTCAACACCTTCATCACCTTCAACAAACCCATCGTAACAACTTCCACAGCACCTTCACATCAGGATGCACCGACAACAGACTCACAACAAGTCACATCTGGAGGAAAAATGTCCAAACTTATAATATTAGAAATAAAAACAATAATCAAATCAATCAATCATGATTTTCAGATTCTACCATCACTAATGAACACAAGCGCTGGTCCTGGATCAGCCTGATGATGCTGCTGCCGACCTTTGACCTGCCTGTGCCGGTGCATCCGTACTCAGCACACGACAAATTGAGCAGACGTCAGTTCAGTATTTAAAAAAGGGACATTAAGTCACATTTTTTGTGGAAATAAAATCCCATAATGCACCTGTGTTGTTTTTAATAATTTGTTTACACACCAGAATAAAAGGGAAAGTATGAGGAAGTAAAAATCTGCATTGGTTTGACTATTTTTTGAGACATTTTTATGGGTTTAAATCACAATTTTGTGAATAAAGACTGGATTTTGATTAAGCAACAGACTGAATATACGTATTTATATTCAGCAAAGAGAAAAAAGTTACTTAATGTCCCCTAAAAACATCCTATATGACGTCGGACATTAAATCCAACATGAACATCTGTAACAGGCTGTTTCACATACAAAGTGCTCCTGCTCATTTCCATCAGAGTAAACACTTACAAAAAAACACCCCTTCAACTTTCATTTAAACCATTAAACACATGACAAATCAACCCTCCATCACCAGCTGAAGGAAAAAAAATAAAAATAAAAAAGGTATAAAAGTCCCATGAGATTTTTCTGGGGATGTAACATTTCATATTCCAAACATTCAGCCCTGTGAGAGCGATAGAGTTGATCAATAATTGAAAAAAAAAGAAAAGAAAAAACACATAAATTGACCTGCAACAGCAACAACAGGAAGAAGTTTTCACCCAAATAAATCGTCCAGAAACCAAAAGACAGTAACGACTTGTCACACAATCACATTCCCAATAAGAACAAAGTCTAAAATACTTTAAAACACACACACACATACATACATATTGAGATATAACATGTAAACATATTCTACAAGCTACAGCAGACTGCCAGCTCAGATAACTAGTGGTCACAGGTTCTGATACAGTAGAAATGTATAATAATAAGCTTCAAGTCAAAACTGGCACAAACAGCTCAGAGCCAGAGAAACCAAACCAGAGAAAAGACTGAAGTATAAACAAAGTACCATGTGACATGATGAGTATTCATGCTTATGTGATTTTATAATGCAGACTTGTTAACAATAATGAATAATAATAATAAAAGATAATGTCTGATTGGATTTTAAAAGGATAGTTCAACATTTTGTCAAATTGGCCCATTGCCATAATCCCTATAGTCATAGCAGTAGGTTCATTACCTTTAATTGTCGGTGCAAGCTATTTTTAGAACGGCGGAGCAGAGCCGTGAGCTGCTCAGAGCTACGCTACGGAGGCTAATGGGATTTCTTGGTTTCCCTCATCAAACTCATCAAATACACAATCCAACAACTCCACAACGCTCTGGTGGACAAGTTGTGACCTGCACATTCACCACACTATGAGATAATAACACAACGTTACCAGACAGAGTTGTTTTAGAGGGAAATACAGAGACTGCTTGATGAAAACTGTCCCTGAAGGCAACGTGCATCAGCGGTTTTGCATGAATTTCCCTCTAAAACAACTCTGTCTGGTAACGTTGTGTTATTATCTCATAGCGTGGTGAATGTGCAGGTCACAACTTGTCCACCAGAGCGTTTTGGAGTTGTTGGATTGTGTATTTGATGAGTTTGATGAGGGAAACCAAGAAATCCCATGAGCCTCCATAGCGTAGCTCTGAGCAGCTCATGGCTCTGCTCCGCCGTTCTAAAAATAGCTTGCACTGACAATTAAAGGTAACAAACCTACTGTAGTGCTATGACTATAGAGATTGTATGGCAATGGGCCAATTTGCCAAAACGTTGAGCTATCCCTTTAAATCCCAACGTACCATAACAACTGCAGCGACCCTGTGAGCTCCAGAGATGAAACTCACAATCATTTTCAAAAAAGTGCTGTTGAACAAATTAAACCTGACCAACCAGACTTTATTTATTCAGAAATGTCACAAACTGTCCCTGATTCTTGTGTGTGGATCCTTTTAAAGTGCAGCCGGTGATTTAAACACACTAGTTTGAGAAGAAGTGGATGTGTGAAGTCTTGTTCAGTCTCATACTGATGAATGAAGGAGCTCTTGACTGTGGTTTGGCTGCTCTGGCTGAAGCTTAATTAAACTGCTTTACATTAGTCACAGTTATATATTTAAAAAAAAGAGACGTACTACAATGAAAACATGAGGATTAATTAATAATATTAATACTGTCCCAATCCGGTCTGAGGTGAGGAAGAGGAAGAGGAAGTTGTTTTTTTATTTACACTGAGATCTCCTGAGCAGGAGAGAAACACATCCTGGTCACAGAGGGAGAGGCCTGATGGGAGGGAGGGAGAGGGAGCGATGGAGGAGGGAGGGGGAGGTGGAGGAGGGATGGATGGATGAACGGGAGATTTGGTTTTTTTCCAGTTACAACTGAGAGCTGACAGAGAGTCGCCAAAAATACACACACAAGTACCAGTACGTGTCATGTTGTTATGTTGTTGTGTGTCCTCTGGTAGCTGCTGCAGCCTCCTGGTTTGTTTTTTTGACATTGTGTATTTACCGGAAACAGTTCAGGCCGGATGTGAAGAGTGTGTGTGTGTTTGTTTGTCTGGTGTCAGGTGAAGCAGATCAGATCAAACCTGTGTCATACCTTAGAAACTCTCAGAGCTTTACTGTCAGTGAAGGTGAAGTCTGGGTTCTTCACCACCAGACCGGCCTTCCCCATCACAGGACCGGACAACGGGCTGTTCACCTACACACACACACACAGCGAAATTAAAAACAGATACATCCAGTACAGGTTAGTGATTGATTAAATCCAGCTAAATTAATTTATTGTATAGATTATAATGACAAGGAAGTTAATTTATGAATAGAAGCTGGGAGTACAGTACTTTCCGGACTATAGAGCGCACCTGTATATAAGCCGCACCAGCTAAATGTTAAAAGAAAATACATATATAGGCCGCACTTGAATATAATATTTTTTTCTATACATTTTTTTCTATTTTTTCCTTTTCTTGTTGAGTGTTTTATTATGTAATGTTTTTTGGAATATTGTGCACGATGTGTCACCTGTTGACCTAAGAGTATATTAGAGGCTCACTGCTTTCACCTGTGTGTTAGTCTGAGGAAGGGTCTTTGAGCCCAAAACATGACACTCCCTCCTTGGGTGATAATAAATTATTTTGCTGGTGTGCGGATTTTTTCTTTTTCATCATTGACTTTTTATGTCCGGCACCCAGCTTTTCAGATTTTGGGATGTGCGTGCCTTTTCTATGTTTCCGCACTTGAATATAAGCCGCAGGTTTTCGTGTTGTAACATGAGATATTTACACAGAAAGACAGTAGGGAACTGTGCAAGTCCGCTCGCTTTTCCGCTGTTTTGGTTACGCTCCTCTCGCCCAAGTGCATTTGTTTACAACGAAACCGGCGAAAAATCAATAAATGGAGCGACCGGATAACGTTACATAACATATACGATGTTACAACATGTGTGCTTGTGTAGTCTTGACCATCATAAACACAAGATTAGTACAAGAAACTGGGGGTAACAGTGATGTGATGAGTGGCTGACTCACTCCTTGAAGGACGACGTTTTCTTTCCCAGCTTTCCTTCCCGTCCGGCTCACGACTTCAGGAGAGATGTGTCGGACTCGCCGCTCCGCCGTCAGCTGCTCGCCACGAGCTTTACGCTGTCATCAGGTGTCAATGTTACAGACAGGAGCAACTCAGTAAAATAGAACATCATGGAAGAGTTTATTTACAGTAGTTAAAGTCAAAGAGCCCCAACCAAGTATTGAGTGCATATAGACGGATTTACTTTTTCAGACGGCAACATTTCCATATTAAAATGCTTCTTTTTTTTCAATTGGTCTTTTGTAATATTCAATTTTATGGAAATACTGAACGCTAGGTCTTCATTAAATGCGAAGCCATAATCATTACAGTTAATACATAAGGACATGAAATGTTTCATTCTGTGTGTAATGGGTCTATTATAATGTATTAGTTTCACTTTTTGAATTGAATTACTGACATAAATAAACTTCTCCATGATATTCTCCTGTATTTATTATTATTATTTTATCACATTTAGTTTGACTTTTGAACCTTTTGAACTCTCCTCTCCTCTCCGTACCTTGATGAGTCCTCCAAAGGAGCGGGAGCGGGGGTGTTTCTTGCTGGGGGGTGGGGCGCCCTGCTTCTGCTCACTGGTCGGTGTGTGTGAGTTCGTCTGTTTGACCAACTGCACAAAGGAGAAAGAAAAGAAACACACACAGACACACACACACACACACACACACAGACACACACACCCAGGTCAGAGAGGTGGTTGAACAGAGTGGAGATGCAGGAGGAGCTGAATGTTTCCGGTAGTCGACCTGTCTGACGAGCTTCTTCTTCTTGGCCGAGTCGGGCATGTTGTGGTGGACGTGTCTGAACAGCTCCTTCAGCGCCTCCTCCGTGTACTGCTGGGCCGGGGATTGAACCTGCTCCTGGGGGCCGGGGCCCAGGACCGCCGACCTCTTCAGGGGCAACGCCGTCCGCTGGGCAGGAGAGCTGCTCGCCGCCAGCAGCTCCAGGTCGTCCTGAGAGACACAACACACACAGTCAGGATGAGAGATGACTCATCATCAGTGCTACAGTCGAATCGATTGAAATCTTCAAGGCGCCGCAGTTAAAAACTCACCTGTTCCGACAGGCCTTTGAATTGCATGGCAACTAATTATTGTCACTGTTTTATTTTCTCTTCTTTTCGTCCTCTATTTATATGCTGTGTTGTTTTAAAATGTTTTGTGAAGCACTATGTGACTTTGTGCTGCAAAAAGTGCTATATTAATTAAAGAGAAAGTTCAACATTTTGGCAAATTTGAATGGTACAGGTCCCCTGTCCCTCATCAGACTCATCAAATACACAATCCAACAACTCCAAAACGCTCTGGTGGACAAGTTGTGACCTGCACATTCACCACGTTATGAGATAATCATGTTTAATTATTAGGGCTGACCCAAAAAAATCGAAGCTTCGAAGCTTCATTCGTTACCATGGTAATCGATCATGAAGTCCGTGATCGATTTTTTTTTTTCCTTTTCCTTTTTGAGACCGGTTCTCATCGGCAATTGTTACATTAAAATGAGTAGGCTACTTGGCATCCTGGAAACCTGCCTGATTTTGGAGATATGCAGTGTTTGTTTGCCATTACTTTCATTATTTCCACTACGAACGCGCATTGCCCCCCCCCAGACGTTACGATCGTGTACACCCCGGCCATCGAAGCTTCGATTTTGATCGATTTTATGTCCGCGAAGCTTCGATTATCAAAATATGATAATCGGGACAGCCCTATAATAATTATGTTACATTACAACACATGAAGCAAATACTCAAAACTACTTGCGCTTTTGAAATCACTCCGCCCAGCCGCCGTGTCTGGAATGTGTAGTTCCGGCTGCATTTGCCTCTAAAACAACTCTGTCTTGCAATGTTACATGATTATTTCATAGCGTGGTGAATGACAAGAAATAACAAGTAATTGCGTCACAATGTCTCGAAATAGCTGAGATTTGTGTAGAAATAGCTCAGAAATATCGGTCAATTGCAAGAAGACTTGGTGGAGAAAAGTTCAGGCCTTTCCCAAAAAATTCAAAGCATGAAAAGCACATGTAATCTTTAGCCTTTATGAAAAACATGACATTTCTACGCAATTACTTGTTATTTCTTGGCTATTTCTTGACATTATCACATTATTATTACATAATTAGCAGCCTGTGAATTAAAGGGTTACTGTCACCGAATATTTTTTTGTAGCCTTGCTCAGGTCTGTGCCTCTTGGGGCAGTTCCTTCGACCTCATGGATCTTTATTTATTTAATTCAACACAGCTGGACTCAAATGAGGTGTCAAAAGAGGAGGTGATTCTGCTCTGACAGCATTTTATTTCATTATTCATCATGTTTCCTCCTCAGAGAGATGAAGTGATATGACTAACCTTGGTCTGGAGAACCTTGGTCCCACTGAAGTGAACTCGGGCGTATTCCCTCAGGTAGACGGGAGCCTGAGGAGCAAACACACAGGTTAACCCACAACTAGTTCACTATAAATATTATTTTAAATTGTTTTATTGTTTGTATTGTGTGTGTGTGTGTGTGTGTGTGTGTGTGTGTGTGTGTGTGTTGTGGTCAATAATCACCCTGAAGAGTTTCTGGGAGTGTTTGATGAGGAAGGCCATGCTGCTGTTGAGCTTCTTCAGGTTGTCTTTCAGGTCGCCGGCCGTCATCTGGAGCAGGACAAGAGGTTAGCACTATTAAAGGGATAGTTCAACTTTTTTTTTTTTTAAGTGGGGTTGTATGAGGTACAAATGCCCATTAAAAAGGGATACTTCACCCAAAATCCATAATTCACCAATTGTTTTGTTTTGTTTTTCTTGTCTTTGTCTGTCCGTTGTTTGTGACTAGTCATGTGTCACATTGATTTTGGGTTTGGTCCGTCTTTGTTTATTGTCAGGATTTCTTTTTTTTGGTTATTTGTAGGGCTGCCCCCCGAACAAAGATTTTCTTCTTTATGGCGATTAATCAACTAAACGGCAGCACCCGCTAATCGTTGAAAACAGCAGTGATACGTGCTTTCACGTCGGAGTCTCCAAACCAGTAACGTCTGTGACAACATCGGAAAAAGTCGCTTTTTACAAAAAAAGATTTTGTTGTTTTTTTTCCTGCGACCAATCGACCAATGAAATTTTGTTTGACTAATGACTTTTTGGTCGATTATTTGGGGGCATCCAAGGGGGCAGTTGTCGGTCTGAGAAGTGAAGTTCACTTCCGCGTTCAAAAAACTGCAATCCCCCCGGCTTCCTCTGGGGGCTGGTACCAGAAGGGAGCATTCTCCATAGACCCCCATGTTAAAATCGCCGACTTTACGTCCTCAATAAACATGTTAAAAGCCTGGTACCATTACGTTTTTTGGTCTCAATCGATAGTTTCTACCCCCGCACACACTCTGAGGGGGGTGAATTTTTTTTTAACTCTACCGTTTTACTGTTATTAGGTTTAAAATTCTGGCCAATTAGGGCGCGAAAACGTTGAGTGACAGGTCCGGAGACCGCTGCTACGAGGCCAGTGGGCGGGTTCTCGGCCGGCCAACGGCCGCACCGCTCCAAATATGTAAAGTCAAATCCAACATGGCGCGGCTCAAACCCCCGTAGTAGCGGCACAAAACAGACTCACCAAAACCAATGGGTGACGTCACGGACGCTACGTCCATTCTTTTTACAGTCTATGGGGGCATCCCTCCTTATTTGTAAAACAGAGAATATGATTGTTTTACATGATAATTGGAAAATGACAAATAAAGTGTTTATTAACTAACTCACTCAGTCAGACCCAAACAGCTGATAGGAGAACTGATCCAGCGAGTGAGTTGGTTTGTCCCTGATAAACAAACGCTGATTAATCGTCCCTCATTAATAACAGTCAATGCGCCGGTGTTCCTCAGCGGCGGGGGCAGAGACCTTTCTACTGCAGATATTAAACTTAGTGGCCATTTGTAGCTCATACAACCCCACTTCAAAAAAAAAACTGAACTATCCCTTTAAACTTAAAGCTCCCAAAAGCTGCGGTTTGGAAGTAGAGCTCTTACGTGTCTGGGCCAGAGGAGGTGCGGGGCGAACATGAGGGCCAGGTTGAAGGCAGACATCTTGTTCTTGTCCTGCTGCTTGGCGGTGTGGTAGAGCAGGTCCAGCAGCAGCTTCAGCAGCGAGCGGTTGGCCTGCGGCAGCAGCAGGAAGAGGAGCTGCAGCGCCTCGATCTGACGCTCCTTGTTCGGTATCGCAGTCTTGTTGCCTTGATCGTCGAATAGAGTCATGTCTGGTAGAGGGAGGAGGAAGGAAGGAAGGAGGAAGGTCAGGAACAGACTGATCTCAGTGGGTTCACACTCTTTTCTTGAAATCGTTTCCAGGACATTTTCAGCTGCTACAGTCGGACAGACATTTAGTTTCTACGCCATACACTACTTCATCCCCCATCCCATTCATGCTTTGGGGAAGTGTTTGTTTCTATGTTTATTCCTCTCATTCTCTCTCCCAAAAGTCTGATTTAAAGGGATAGTTCAACATTTTGGCAAAGTGGCCCATTGCCATAATCCCTATAGTCATAGCAGTAGGTTCGTTACCTTTAATTGTCGGTGCAAGCTATTTTTAGAACGGTGGAGCAGAGCCGTGAGCTGCTCAGAGCTACGCTACGGAGGCTAATGGGATTTCTTGGTTTCCCTCATCAAACTCATCAAATACACAATCCAACAACTCCAAAACGCTCTGGTGGACAAGTTGTGGCCTGCACATTCACCACGCTATGAGATAATAACACAACGTTACCAGACAGAGTTGTTTTTCGGGCTAGCTTGTTGGTGAAAGTTATTTTTGGCAGTGCAAAAATAGCTTGCACCAACAATTAAAGGTAACGAACCTACTGCTATGACTATAGGGATTATGGCAATGGGCCAATTTGCCAAAATGTTGAACTATCCCTTAAAGATGCACAGTCTGTGGCTCTAACTCATGAAATTATCTCTTGCATGCTTAGAAATTATGATAAATTTGCCATAGAATAATGAAAACATCAGCTCTGGTAGCTGGTAGGGATAAATCATTTTCCAGGACATTTGACATTTTTTCTCATTTTCCATGTGTTTTCCAGGAAAACTGGCCAACCACTTTCCAGGTTTTCCTGCCTTTGACAGATCCTCTTCCACAAAATCTTCACTGATGAATTTCTGGGTTTTTGTTCTTTTAAATGATGCCGTTACCAAACATACGACTAAAACCTGACAGAGCGCTGAAGTGAAAGTGTCTGTAACAGATGAGAACTTGCTATAAAAGTGTGACATGACGTTTATCTGCGCTCCTCCTACCAGCGATCTTGAGGTGTGCGTGGAAGTGTCTGTGTGTGAGCAGGGGCTCGGGCAGCTCGCCCAGGAAGGTCTTGAGCAGCGTGGCCACGTCGTTGGGGTGAAAGTCTCCAGACTCCAGGTCCACGTCGGCTCCGCTGTTCAGCAGCTCCCTCAGCGCCTGCTGCCGCACGCTGTTCCCCGGCACCCGGAACAAACCCTTCACGTGCAGGTCTGAGGACGGAGAGCAGGCAGTAAAACTTTACAGCATCTGGTGAATCTAATCCTGTTAAGTCTGTCTATTTGTTCTCTGCCTAGTGTTTATTTTAAAGGGACAGTTCACCCAAAATTCAAATTTCACTCATTATCTACTCACCCTCATGTCGACTAAGGGCTGGGAGTAGTTTCAGAGTCCTCCGTGCCTTCTCTGAGTTACGGGGGGGGGGTCCACGCAGCAGTATTTGTCCATATAATGGTTTCTTCAACTTTCTTCGTCCAAAAAGACACACCAAAAAACATCCAAATACCTCCATAGTGCTCGTCTGTAATGTCCCTCTTGTATTGAAGCCCCAACATGAGAAATTGTTTGGAAAAAAATTAAATAAGTCTATATTTTAAGCTTGTTTGTAGCGGAAGCTCCCAGTGTCTCAGTTCACTGCTCTTCCTGTGTCAGTGCAAATCTCTCATGATTTGCACTGACCGGCGGAACAATTTATCATGTCGGGGCTTCAATACAAGAGGAACATTACAGACGAGCACTATGGAGGTATTTGGATGTTTTTTGGTGTGTCTTTTTGGAACGAAGAAAGTTGGTATCCATTGACAACCATTATATGGACAAATACTGCTGCGCAGACCTCCCCATAACTCAGAGAAGGCACGGAGGACTCTGAAACTTCTCCCAGCCCTTAGTCGACATGAGGGTGAGTAGATAATGAGTGCAATTTGAATTTTGGGTGAACTATCCCTTTAACTAAGTAGGACACAATCAAAACATGCTAATCCATATGCTGTCAATGCAATCCTGTAAAAACAGCCTTGAACCACGTACTTTTGCTGAGGTACTCGATGAGCTGGTAGATTTGGGCGATGCAGATTTCTGTCAGCGGGGTCCCGAACACAACGCTTTTATCTGTGATGGCAGCAGGAGGGATGAGAAGTTAGAGAGTTATCGTGCTGAAACACATGTCAGAGAAACTGTACTCCCGTATTCAATCTAATAAGAAAAACTCAACAGATAAGATTAGATTAAAATGGGAGAAAGAATCTCAAACTGTCATCACAGAAGAAGAGTGGTTGAATATATGCTCTGTGCAGTCAACTTCCACTAGTTCTGGTCTCTGGAGAGATTTCTATCTTTTAAAAATATTATTAGCAGCTAGTAAGAAAACCGTACTCGAAGCTGGTTACAGACTACACCAACCAGCAGAGTCAGACTGGATCAATATTGTGACCAATATCCAAAATATGGAAAGGATGACGTTACGTTAAATCTACAGACTGATAAATATTTGCACTATTGGGAAAAATGGATTGTGTACATGTCCAAAAGAGATGCTCATCGAGCCATCGTTGTATTTGTAACTCCACCAGTATAACGTCTGAATAAATGTATACCGTAGGTGACCAACTGTTTGTTCTATGTCTCTCTGTATGTTGTCTATGTTCCTTCTATAAAAATAAAGTACAAAAAAAAAAGAAACACATGTCAGAGAAACTGATACTTCTGTAACTAGAACTTCTATTCCTGCTGCAAGTTTGTCTCCAGAAGAAAAGCCTCACCACAAACAAAGGCACAGCAACACAGGCTAAAAGCTGACAATGTGTACTGGGGAAAAAAAGTAAAAATATGGACTAAATTTATAATACTCCAATGGTATTATGGTAATGGAAGAGAAAAAACAACTCTTGGTGTTGTTTTGTAGGCTATATCAGCCTTTTCACTGACCATTCAGTGATTTTTTCATTTTTCATACAAACATACACCTGTCAAACAGTTACTAATTTAACATGGGATGTCTGTTGGATGTCATGTGTTGTCATACATTAACTCACTGTGTTTTAAAGGTCCAGTGTGTAATAATTGAGGTTTATTGGCAAAATCTGAATATACTACCCATGAATATATTTGTATAAGTGTATAATTGCTATGAAATCAAATGTGTTTGGTTTCCGTAGCCTTAAAATTATTCTTTTATATCTACATATAGCAAGGATCTTGCTTTAGAGACTGTCAACATCTTGCGCCGCCATGTTTGTACGGCAGCAATGGAAAATCCAGCCAACCAGAGAGCTCATTCATAAATAAACCAACGAAGGAGGGGAAGGAAACAGCAGACATATGGTAAAATGGTTTAGATCTTCACCTCATCGCTCCATGCTCCTGAAATACTCCCAGTCGTGGCAAGCACGTTTTGTTTTTTTTGTCCTCAGAGGCCACCGTCACTTTGCCGACGGGAGGGGTGAGTGCGAGCGAGCGAGCGAATGAGCGTTGCAAACTAGAATCTGAACGCTGGATATCACGGTTCCCCCCCCCCCGTTTTACACACTGGACCTTTAATGACGCCATATTCAATGATACCTTTGCGTTTGAGGAAGTTGAAGGAACGGAAGAAGCCTCCGTTTCCGCCCGTCGGGGTCTTGGGGCCCTCTTCGCCGAGGAGCTGGGAGAACTCGGTCCCAGGGAGGTCGATGAGCCGAGTGATGTTACTGAGCACCAGCTCCAGGAAAACATCCGGGCACTCGTGGCGAAGTTTCTCCACAAAGAAGTCTGGACTGAAGATGACGGGTAGTCGGCCGGCACGAGAGCCGCCCGGGGATTCCTCACGGTTGATCACCATACTGCACACTGTTCCTCTGGGGTGGGAGGAAAAGACAGATTGAAGATGTAGGCTAGTAGTCGCCTCTTAGTGTATGGGAGGAGATCATAGACAAGCTTAGCTGAAGGTTTATAATAGATGAATTTACAGTTTGTTCGTTTTTGTATCTATCTTGCCTGCCCTAAACCATTTGCCTCTAGGATTAATAAGGTTGCATTGTATTGAAAAATGCAGGGTTGCAGCAAGACTGAATATAAGAGCTGAAGAGTGTATGCACAGTAGCAGTAGCCTAATGCAAGTCACCATGTTTCTAAAGCGGTCCGCAGAGTTGCTGCAGGGGGGTCATGACACCTTTGGTTGATTATACAATTTTTTTGTTTGTTTGTTTCTTTTGCTTTGTTTCCAAATGTATGCAATTTGGATAGCTTGTATGCATGATTATCATTCAATTGATAGACATTGTTGATATTGGCATTGGTATCAGTTAACAAGATCTGTTTATAAATGGCGGGCGGCACAACCATGAATAAATGAACCTGTGTATTAATTGAATAGCTGAGTATTGAATCCAGGTTATGTTTATACATGGTAGGCTAATATAATAGACAATTTTATAAATATTTATAGTAGGGGGTCCCTGCTTCATCTCTCCATCAATTTGGGGGTCCTTGGCCAGAAACGCTTTGAAAAACCCGTGCCTAAAGGATCAGATTACCATAGCAGATGTGATAAATAAAAATAAAGCTGCAGAAGGTTTGTGCAGCTGTTACAAGGAAAAACTGCATACATGGCAGCTACGAACCACTACAAATCATCCTTACATTGTCCAGAAATGGAGTTAGTATGCATGAGATCACTTTAACACAATACAATAAATTCAACACATGAGGAATCTGGGACTAATGTTTTGGGAGTTGTAAAATAAGATCATCCCTAAACCTAGAGAGTCAACCCCCATTATAAACAACAAAGACCAACATGTCTGACAATCAAACTTCACGGGCTAAACAATGGCAGAATTTACCACAGTGTCCACATAAGTATCAACATGTTAAAAAGAAAAAAGCACAGTAACAAAGTGAACATCACAGCATCTTTAGCCTCACTTTGCTGCCTTTTATTTCGATGCTGTGTAGCTTTTAAACCGATACCCCTCCGCTAACAATGCTAACGTTAGTCAACGTACGCTCGAGTATTTTTTCTTTTTAAACGTTAAAATAACTGACCTCGCTGTTTGAAATTCGAAATCCGAATTCGAATTGGTTGTTACGGTAACGGTGAAGTCGCTAAGTTACAGAAGCAGCTGCCGTTAGGATGGACGGATGACAGCCCTTGTCAATCAACCGCTGCCTCACTAACGTAAAAAGTAAGTAAACTGGCTTGAATGAAACATCGCAATTTAAAAAACTTAGCTGTGAGTAAAACAAACTCTCCGTCGATGTAAACAAAAAAGCGAAAATGAAACTCCGTCTAAATTTGTTCTTACCTGCTATTTTGAGTGTTTTCGTCGACATCCTTCCCCGCAGCCATGTTCAGTTTGAATCCTCCGCTGTTTTCCTCTAAGCCCCGCCCATCCCCGTCCGCCATTGGTCGTTTGTCGAACGTGGGTGTGACGCAGTGGCTCTGATTTGCATGTCCCTCGCTGTGATTGGTCGGTTTGAATTGTCAAAAGAAAAAACATTCATCTGTTTGTATGCAGCGAGAGAGTGAGAGGGCGACTGGCTGGCTGAACACAAACCAGTGTAAATATGCAATAAATAATGTCAGCACAGCAGCGCCTTTAGTTCTGTGGCCACGTCCTTTGTTTGAGAGTTTTATCCTTTCATTTCTTTGATTGAGTGTGATAGTGTGTCCGTGCATGTAGCCTAAGTTTGTATGAATATGAAGATATGTCTGTCTCTTGAATGCCATTGCACATTGCTTTTGCTTAAAAAGTGCACCACAAAATCTGATTATTATGACTTTTATTATCATTTGTATCAACAATCTTTTTGTTTTTTGTTTTCTTTTATATCACCATACACATGAATTTTAGACCTTCTTGTCCTTTCTGTATTCTGTCCATCTTTTATTTGGTCAGATGAACTAGCCTTACAAGAAGTGACCAAGAGCATCTTGTATGCTACATATGAGGATTCTCCCATCTCCTCTAGTGGGTTTTACTTCAACTGGTTGATTGCCATCTGGTGGACTCTGGTGTGTCCTGCAGTTGTCTTCCTGTTGTGAATGGTATTTATTTATTTTACGGGTCATCCAACTTTCTCTCTCTGAATACAGTCACATAAACTGTGACATTGAAGTTTTAAGATCAATAATAATTCATTTAATTTATATAGCGCTTTTCAGTAACCCAAAGACGCTTACAAAGAAACAAAAGAAACAGGGTAGAGACATACAGGGGGAGACGAGGGAGAGACAGTACACAGTGACACAGTAACCATAGACTGTATGGGATAAAACAGTTAAATGGGAGAAATAATATGATAAAGCAAATATTTTTTTTTTTTATTCTATTTCAGTTTAACTTGATGTGACATGGCGTTTTTGCTTGTTTAAAAAAAAAACAGAGTTAGTCACCCTAAAACGAAACAAAACGTGTAGGCTGCTTTACCATCTTGATTTTGTTTGATTGTTTGCCAAGATTTGAGTTGTTTTCTTCAACAATTAGCCTATCCAGTTTCTTAATTTTAAAACAAGCTCCAGCTTCTCTTCATGCAAAGTTTTGACTTTCATCTGTATTATTTGATCTCAGTTTGTCAGCTTTTGACAGACACACCACAGCCAGTGTACACATATTTACTAGGGCTGTCAAACGATTAATTTTTTTAATCGCGATTAATCGCATTTTTTCCATAGTTAACTCGCGATTAATCTCTATTAAAAATATTATGGCGCTTTGGACTTTCAACCCTCCAAAGTGTTATAATCTCTAGACAAACAACTTTTAGACCAGACCTAGCAGGCCTAGTACCTAATCATAACACATGATGCATGAAACTCACACAGAATTGAAACGAATTGCATCCAGTGGAAATTGCCCTTTACTTTGCTACGCCTCTGCCTGGCCATGTGCATTTGTTGACAACAGAAGCCGTCAAAAAATCAATACATCGCCACGTGCATTTGTTGACAACCGACAAATCAATACATGGCCATGTGCATTTGTTGACAACAAAGCCGTCAAAAAATCAATGGATGGAGCTGTGGATATATGTTAGACTGTGTATATTTCTGCCAACTTGAAGGTGCCTTACCGCCACCTACTGGACTGGAGGTCCCACACTCCAGTCCTCCAGTCCAGCAGACAGAGGACAAAATGGGCCGCGATTAACCGCGATTAAAAAATTTAATCGCGTTAATTTTTTTAATTAATCTAATCGCGATTAACGCGTTAACTCTGACAGCCCTAATATTTACCAAATACTTTTTGCCTTCTCATGAATATTTTTTTCCTCTTCTGTTACATACATCATGATATAGGCTATCATAGATAACATTGTCTTACGATTAATAGAATACCTCGGAATCACTGCATCATGATACCATTGTTTTCATAGATAAAATTGTATTGTAATAGGGAGCGCTATTAGTCTTGCTTCACTAAATGCCACAGAGTGTCCTCCTTCTTGGTGTTGTGGAAATGGCCACCCTAATCAATGCCCTGTGTAGGCTGTGTTTACACTAGACTACGGTCTTTTACATTTGGTTCTGCTGTATCGTTACACGCTAACTCAGTCTACTCTTTGTAGGTGGTGGTGGTGGAGTGCCTTTTAGCTCCACACAGGTTCACTGAAGCCCAGAGAGAACATCAGGTTGGTGGTCACCTCTGTTGCCCAGGCCCTTCTCCGCTGGTTACTCAGTTTCAGGATCCAGGATCATCATGGATCAACATGGATCTAATGCTCAGTGGCCACTAAGCTTTAGATCTTTTCTTTACAGAGACAGGTATGTGCTTTTCTATGTTATGTCCAGTCATCATGAGTCCAATCAAAGTGTAGCAACAAATCATAGATGAAGACAAAGAGTCTGAAAACAGGCGTCAAACATATTTCTGTTTTTTGACAGTTGCAATCCAACACAATGAAAAAGTGAAAGGATTATGCAGTTTACAAGATTTGTGTGCCAAATGCCCTGGGGTTATGCACTTCAATGAGTTTGATGAGTGAGTGTTGACGCACCATAAATCATCACAGGCTTCTACTCCTGATGACACTGGTGCCTTCAATCCGTGGTCTGTTGGAAGTTTGAAAGCGAGCTGTTGGTCAAAATGAGGCCTTGAACATCTGAGCTTTGTTTGGGGTAGTCTGTGTTAAATCTACCAGGAAGCAGTCGCTGTTGATTCATTTTTGTCTCTCTCCTCTGGTGCCACCCTGAGGCCAAAACAGGTTGTTGCACTGTCACTATTTGTTTGAGTTGCAGTGTGCCTATTCTGCATCAGATTTGTTCTTCAGTGGTAAAGCTTCATTTAGCAGGTAAAAGGCTTCAGAGCTCAAACCTGGTTCCTCCAGTCCTCTTTAACGGGATTCACGACAGCAAAGGGCAGAATTAACATTTAATTAATCAGTTAACGGTCTCCCTCAAGTACTAGCACGAATACAACTTGAATAGAACAAGATGAATTGAAACTATGGTTGTAAAGGGGTGGAAAAATTCCAGTAAATACAGAAACTTTCCATGGGAAGTGAAGTTAGGGAATTTTGGAAATATTCCAAAGTGGAAACCTTCCGAATTAACTGGAAATGGGGGGTAATTTAAACAAACTGTATCATATCCAAACATAAATGTAAATATTTTGTTTTGTCATAGGCAGACATCCATGCAAAATAATACAATTAAAAATGACATTTCAACAGATTTATTTGTGAGTAGAATTTTATCAAGTTTTAATTTGATACTGCGTGCATGTGATTGAGGAATTAGCATAGATATTCAAGTGTACTTGCTTTAAATCTGGTTGTTTTAGCCAAGATTATGATATTTTCCCCAACTATATTCAAGTTCCCTGTTAAGGGCCAACCTTAAATTTAGTAAATTTCGGATTTATTCCCGTTTATTCCCATTTTTGCAACCCTAATTGAAACACAGACTTTGCAGTATGAGCACAACTAGGTAACTGTGACTTGTAACAGTGACTGAACGTGTCCAGGTGATCAACAGTCCAAGCCAGATGTCTGTAAAGTCTCTCAAGCTGTCTGTGAGTCTGTCAGGCAGAATGTAGGCCAGGTAGAATCAGGCCACCTCTTAAACCTAACCCTCCTCTGTTGGCAAGTTCCCTGGACTGTCCTTTGAAGCCTCAACACATATAGTAAACACCATTCATTCTATCAATGGATTTCATCACCAATACACACATTTACAACAACTTGATGGATTGAGTGTTTCTCTTTCATTGAGTTTCTCCACAGTGGTTGATTTTATTACATGTCTTGTCATACCTTTACCTCCTTCTATATTTTGTATTACAGTAGATTAGGTTTAATTTGGTTTCTGGACAATTCTTCCTGTGATATCTGTTCTCAGCTTTATCGTTGAGTTTTTTGAGAATGTATTATCTTCATTATGGCGAATACAAATTGTATTAACGGTCCAGCTTCAAGGTCCAAACTGGATCTTTTAGGATCAGGGAGGGTCAGGGTCGTGTCAGATTTGATTAACATTGCTCACTATTACAAGTTAAAGGGGTTTCAAAGTCTGCACATGCAGGATACAAGTTCAGGGTTGGAGTCGGGGTTAAAGTGAATGTACGTCCTCTGCAAAGTAACTTTTAACCTGTGTTTATGAAGCTATAAATACATTTCCTTCTGGTTGCACATAAGAACTTGATAAACCCCCAGTGGGAGGAGAAGTCAGCCTCTCCTGCGTGAAGGTGCCATGCCTCCTCTGGAGAGGGAATCAGGCTCCATATGCTGGTCTAATCCAGTCCAGGTGGTCCTGTCTGCTCCTATTAGAGGAGGCCGTGGCCAGAGTCAGGGAGGAGAGCCCAACAAACTGATCTTTAGCTTACCGTGAGATTATGGTCAATTCACCCCGTGGAGGCTTTTCTTCCTGACTGACCAACCGACCGACCTGGCTCTGAATGTGTGTATGTGTGTTTCAGGTGAACACACTAACTCAAAGTAAAGAGCCGGAAACGTCCTTTTTGACTTTTGACAACTTTAATCAAGGCTTCTGAACATTGTTCCATGATCAGTGGTGATGGCAATGTAAATGATGATAATATAAATGATAATGATAGATAAATAGATATATAAATAAATAAATAAATAAATAACCTACAAACTACAGGCGAACAAAGTACGAGTAATGTTGGGGTGTAAAAGTGACAAACAAAAGCAACCGAGTCAACATTTCAGATTAGATCTTCATCAACCTGTTGGGGTCTTCACATCAGGCCAAACTTGGGTCTGGTAAAGTTTGTGGTGTTTGTTTCATCTCTGCTGAGCCTCAGGTGGGTGGAGCCAACAACATTAGGAAAGAACTGGATCAGATGTAGCCTAACGTTTCCTCTGGTTTTTAAAAATGTCTGTTTGCCCTGATCAAGGGACTGAGGTAGAAAGATACAGAACTAATAACCTGAAGGTATTCAGGAGAAATATATTCATATGGTGCTTATTGATTACCATACTAACTACATTGATTCTGCAAGTGTGTTGGCCTCAAAGGTCGACCTCTCGATACTACATTTCCCATAATGGCGTCTATCAGGATCATGGGAGATGTTTGACACTTTCCCAGTTTTAGTGTTGGGGACCTAAACTGGTGAAGTTGAAGGGCCAGCACTCACAAAATGTCCTTTTGCCACTTGTTCCATTAAAGCTACCTAAAGGACATTTTGTGAGCGCTGGCCCTTCAACTTCACCAGTTTAGGTCCCCAACACTAAAACTGGGAAAGTGTCAAACATCTCCCATGATCCTGATAGACGCCATTATGGGAAATGTAGTATCGAGAGACCTTTGAGGCCAACACACTTGCTTCTTCTAGGCCTATTCGAGCCGTGCACCCATCGTAGATTGACCTGGGAGAGTGCTTGATGATTCCCCAGTTTTTTGGACCTAAACTGGAGACCCTTGCACTACACGCATACCTGCCCCCACCCACCTGGCACCGTCTCTCAGCAGGTTAAAAACCAAACCAACTTTACCTGGCCCAGGTTTGTGAAGATCACTTGATCTCACAGCTCAAAAGGTCTCTCAATACTACATTTCCCATAATGGCGTCTATCAGGATCATGGGAGATGTTTGACACTTTCCCAGTTTTAGTGTTGGGGAACTAAACTGGTGAAGTTGAAGGGCCAGCACTCACAAAATGTCCTTTTGCCACATGTTCCATTAAAGCTACCTAAAGGACATTTTGTGAGCGCTGGCCCCTCAACTTCACCAGTTTAGGTCCCCAACACTAAAACTGGGAAAGTGTCAAACATCTCCCATGATCCTGATAAACGCCATTATGGGAAATGTAGTATCGAGAGACCTTTGAGGCCAACACACTTGCTTCTTCTGTGCCTATTCGAGCCGTGCAGCCATCGTAGATTGACCTGGGAGAGTGCTTGATGATTCCCCAGTTTTTTTTAACCTAAACTGGAGACCCTTGCGCTATACGCATACCTGTCCCCACCCACCTGGCACCGTCTCTCAGCAGGTTAAAAACCAAACCAATTTTACCTGGCCCTGCTTTGTGAAGATCATTTGATCTCACAGCTCTGCTCTCCCATCAGACAGTTGATCTTCCTCCACCAGGTTTCCGTGAGGCTCTTGATCTTGTCGGGCGTCTTCCCCTTCAGAGTCAGCCTCTGCTGCTGGACGCTGATGCTGACGCTGCTGCTGACGCTACTGTCTGTCTGCTGCTGGATGCTGGCCAAGATGGCCGAATCAAAAGCGTCCTTCAGGTTCTTCTGGGTGAGCGCGGAGCACTCTGCGAAGCTCGCCGCTCCGATCTCCTGGGCCAGCCGGCGGCCTTCCTCCACGTCCACCGGTCGCTCCTGGTTCTTGGCCAGCTGGATCAGCACCTGGACATCCTCCTTCAGGTCCAGCTGGGTGCCGACCAGGATGACGGGGGCGCCGGGACAGTGCTGCCGGATTTCAGGGACCCACCTGTTGATGAGGTTGCGGAAGGAGCAGGGCCGGACCACGCTGTAGCAGAGGAGGAAGACGTCGGCGTTCTTGTAGCAAAGCGGACGGATGCGCTCCAGCTCGTCCTTCGTGAAGCAGAGAGTTCAGAGGTCAGAGTCAACACATGGACACAAGAGATTCTGTTGAACAACTCCCAGGAGAAGACTAAAAACCAACAAAGAGGTTGACAGATATCCATTCCCTACTCCCTTTGTGGTCCGCTGACTTCTGAAAACACACTTGAACACTGCAAAAACTCAAAATCTTACCAAGAATATTTGTCCTATTTTGCAGTCAAAAATGTCATTTCTAGTCAAAACAAATCTGATTATACCTAAAATAAGACTCATCACATAAAAAGTAGCTTGTTTTTAGACACTTTTTTACTAATTTCAAGCATATTTTCACTTTAAATAAGTAGAAAAATCTGATAGTGGAGCAAGTTATTCTTTCTTATTACAAGCACAAAAATCTTGCTTTCACTGGCAGATTTTTCTACTTATTTCAAGTGAAAATTTGTTTGAAACAAGTGAAAATTTGTTTGAAACAAGTGAAAATTTGTTTGAAACAAGTGAAAATTATCTAAAAAACAAGTTCATTTGTCTTATTTCAAGTGGAATGAGATTCGTTTTGACTAGAAATGAGACATTTTGACAAGACATTTGACAAATACTCTTGGAAAGATTTTGAGTTTTTGCAGTGAAGCAACTGGTTTAACTCGTTTCTATCAAACTTTGCAAAACAGGAGGGAAGAGCTCATTTTTTGGGGACTATTTTCAGTGGTGCATGAATCCACATTAGGAGCTCTACCGCGGCTTTGTCCAAACACAGCGTTGGTTTTATGTCTTTTCTTGGCTTAAATTCACAATAAGAGAAGTTTCGAACATTTTCCAGCCTAATCCTTTAACATCCATCAGACCTGGTCAAGACTTAATGATAAATCTTTAGGAAACTTTTTACATTATTTCTCCATTTTCTGTTGCGTCATTGTCCACAAATATGAAAAACTAATCCACACACTTGGATCAATCAGGTCTTATCTGGTCATGACGGATTAAAAACGTGTTTTTTTGTTTTGTTCATTTTTCTGTTTTCACACCTAGATAAAGGTTTAACAGATTTATTTATAAGAGGGTTTATATGTTCAGATTTAATACAGTCCTACTCTTAATGCATATGCAGCTGCAAGTCTGAATTTTGATTTGATTTGAAAATTGTTAACGTCCCTGAAGGGCAGTTTGGTTTGCAGCAGAAGTTCAGACACAGTAAGATCATATATAGCAACTTTAACATTGAATATTGTGTGTAATTAGGTTGCACTGCAAAAACTCAAAATCTTTCCAAGAATATTTGTCTTATTTCTTGTCAAAATGTCTAATTTCTAGTCAAAACTAATCTCTTTCCACTTTGAATAAGACTCATCACCTAAAAATTAACTTGTTTTTAGATCATTTTCACTTGTTTCAAACTAATTTTCACTTGAAATAAGTAGAAAAAACTGCCAGTGAAAGCAAGTTTTTTGTGCTCGTAATAAGAAAGAAAAACTTGCTCCATTGTCAGATTTTTCTACTTATTTCAAGTGAAAATTTGCTTGAAAAAAAGTAAAAAGTGTCTTTAAAAAAAGCAGCTTTTTAATGTGATGAGTCTTATTTTAAGTATAATGACATTTGTTTTGACTAGAAATGAAATTTTGACTAGAAATAAGACAAATATTCTTGGTATGGTATTGAGTTTTTACAGTGTGTTAATTAAATAAACAGTTTATTGACACTGAACTAAAAGAGGCCGATGGGGCACAGGGAGGGTGACACAAGGGGGGTAAACTCACTTTCCTCCTCCAGGGGGCGGAGTTGACTGCGGGGTAACAGGGCAGATCAACAGAGACTAAAGGGGGTTTAAGGGGGGAGGGGGGTCTAGGACTACAAACCGGCAGCAGGGGGCAACCGACACAAACACAGTGTGTAGGTGTAGGACCAGTTAGTGACTAATAGCTCTACGTATTGATTAGCTACTGATGACTTACATTGATCGATCCGTCGACCAGCCCCCATTTCTGCCGCGAGGACAGAGAAATGTGTGAGCGCACCTGTTGCAGGACTCAGACACCTATAGATAGGCTATGTGTGTTTATAATGATGATGATGATGATGATGATGATGAAGAGCTCACCTGTCCGGCCATGTCGCAGAGCTGCAGCCTCACCGGCTTCCCGTCCACCACCACCATCACTGAGCACAGCAACACACACGTCAGTAACAGTAACACAACTCTCTCCATATCCCACATCCATCTTACTTTGTCTCTTTATGAGTTTAATGAATTCAGTTTTTTTGTACCTTATCTCTATTGTCTCTCTCCTATTTGTTACCGAATCACTTTGCACTTTATCTCTTTATTTTTTTCTTTCATTTCTGTTCATTTTGCTCACATAACATTGATTATGTATGCACTTTATCTATTTTTTTCTATGTTTATTTGTTAGCCATTGAAATTTGTCTTGTTGTAATTTGTTATAGGGGTGGAACCTATGTAGCCTACAAGCCAACCGGCTTCGTTCCCTCCTTGCACCATTGAAATTTGATTTTTTTTTATTTGATTTGATTTATTTGTCAGTAGAAAAGAAATACAAAAAAACTGACGAGGATAACACAGAAAAGTCCAGGACTTATTTCCACTGTGGTCCTCTGAGACAATCCGAACTAGGTGATAAAACATTAACATTGGAATAATTACTACTATAAACAGTCATTTACAGTACAGTTAAATACAGCTTTGCAACCTACACAATACACAAAACGAGGATTATATGCATTTGCAATACACTTTAAGGAAAAAGTGCACACCTATTTGTGTGCTAAATAAATAAACTCAATAATAAAACACTTAATACAGCTATAGGTTACCGGTGAAGTTGTCAAACGCCGTGGGGACGTACTCCGTGGGGTATCCGTTGGTGGTGTAGCTGACCACCAGGCTGGTCTTCCCCACGGCGCCGTCTCCCACCAGGACGCAGTTCACCCTGCGCTCCGGACCCGCGGACTCGAACCTGGAGCCGGAGCGGCGGCGCTTCAGGCTCAGAGGGAAGTCCCAGTCCCAGTCGCGGCTCTTCAGGCGCCGCGGCGGCACCGGGGGCCCGTCCCCCCCGCACACCGGGTCCGACACCCGGCGGGGCTTCAGCGGCTTGCCCACGTCCTGAGGCAGCATGGTCGCGCGTGGGCTTCCTTACGTCACCGTCTGTTGTTGCTTAGAGACGCCCCGCGCGCTCCATCCTCCACAGTGTGTGTTTACAGCAAAACTGAAAAGCACCAAACAATATCAATACTGTGTGTTGGTGTTGGTGTGTTGTGTTGTGTTGTGTGTTGTGTGTGTGTGGCTGCAGATTGGGAGCGTGCCGTGCCGTGCCGTGCCGTGCCGTGCCGTGGCGCCGCGTGGGGTTTGTTTCTCCTGATTGGCATTCTCCCTGCAGCTGCTCTGCTGCTCGTGCGCCCTAAGAGGCTTAGCGCGCGCTGCCATATGAAGCTGCACAGCTTTACCAAGTGAAATGATCTAAGAAGCTCACAGGAAAAACCTTTATCCCACATATACAGTAGGCTGTGTGTGTGTGTGTGTGTGTGTGTGTGTGTGTGTGTGTGTGTGTGTGTGTGTGTGTGTGTGTGTGTGTGTGTGTGTGTGTGTGTGTGTGTGTGTGTGTGTGTGTGTGTGCGCGCGCTGCTCTTCAGCCAATTACAACATGATGGAGCTGAAACTCCAAACAAACTTTGATATTAATGTTGACACTGCAAAAACTCAAAATCTTTCCAAGAATATTTCTCTTATTTCTTGTCAAAATGTCTCATTTCTAGTCAAAACTAATCTCTTTCTCCTTAAAATAAGACTCATCACTTAAAAATGAACTTGTTTTGAGATAATTTTCACTTGTTTCAAACAAATTTTTACTTGAAATAAGTAAAATCCAATGCCAGTGAAAGCAAGATTTTTGTGCCTGTAATAAGAAACTATCAGATTTTTCTACTTATTTCAAGTGAAAACATGTTTGAAAGAAGTAAAAAGTGTCTAAAACAAGCTACTTTTTTATGTGATGAGTCTTATTTTAAGTAGAATTTGATTTGTTTTGACTAGAAATAATATTCTTGGTAAGATTTTGAGTTTTTGCAGCGTGAGTTTGTTTCTGCAGCAGAGGACTAAATATTTAATTAATCTGCTACACAATATCATAATAAAACAATGAGTGTTTACACACAGTGCAACTTAATTAGTCCAATAAATGAAATTAAACTCCCCAGATGGAGCATGGGATACAACAACCTCCATCAGAGTAATAATCAAACTAATGAAGAAAATTAGAAGATAGATTCTTATTTCTCATTATTTATATTTGATTGAAGAAAGAAGAAGGAGAAAAGGATGAAGAGGAAGAAGAATCCCTGGTGCACCTGAGCAGCATGTTGTTTTAGAGATGATGATGTGGTGTTGGACCGACGCCCCCTGGTGGTGGTGAGAGTCTCTGAGCTGAGGATGCAGTGATGGATGGATGGATGGATGCAGCATGAATCATCACTTCTCATCACTGTCACAGGCAGATAAACAGCACACACACACACACACACACACACACACACACACACACACACACAGAAAGAGATAAAGAGCCTAGAGCTGGAAACAGATTAAAACATCAAAAGAGGACAGAGGAGCTGCTGTGAATACATGAGGAGGAGGAGGAGGAGGAGGAAGAGGGGAAATAGAGGAGAACAGGGAAATAAATCTTTCCTGATTCTGCTGTTTTTATTTTGTTTGTGTTATGAGATTATTGTTATAATCGTCTCTGATGTGTGAGGGAATTTAATTCAGCCGCTGAACAGTGAAGAAGCAAAGAGATGAATAAACACTTAGTCATCTCACACTCTGACCATATATACATCCTTCCTCTGGAGCTGCTGTGAACATCTCAGGACGTTAGATTAAAAAGAAAAAGAAAAGCAGGCAGGTTTTGATTATTTGATTATTTTAATGTGGGTTTGTTCAAACCGATGACAATTTTCTGTCCTTTTGATAGACAGTAAAGCTTTTTGAATTGAATTGAATTTTCACTCCCACCATATGCACACACACACACAGCCAAATATCTCTTCTCTTTGCACTCATTCCTCTGTTTAACTTTTATCTGATATTCATTTGTGCATTGTTTATTTCTGTACCAATGTTGTGTGCAGGTTTGATTATTGAATCGTTTGAAGTTATTAACCTTTATTCATTATTGTTGTATTTATCATTTCCAGGCTGCAGCAGATCAGATCCAAACTCATTCAGTCCTGCAGCTGCACGTCGGCGCAGAGGTGAGGAAATGTTCTTTATATTATAACTGAGCTGAACCTTAAAGCTACATCTTAATGTTCAATCATCTGAGCAGAATAAACTTTATTGGCAACTCTCTACAAAAGGATAAAATCTCTAAAAACAAACAATATGGTAACACTTTATAATAAGTGCACACTATTAAGCATTAGTTAAGCATTAATAAATACTGAATTCTTCATTTATAACGCATGAATACTCAGTTAGTGCTCATCAATGATGAGTAAAACATGTTTAACTGTGTTTATAAACTACATATTAATAGTATTCATGTGTTATAAATGATGAATTCAGTATTTAATGCTTAAAAGATTAGGGGGGAGTAGATAAAACATTATCTCCCCCTCATATGGACTAAGGGCTGGGAGAAGTTTCAGAGTCCTCCGTGGCTTCTCTGAGTTACAGGGGGTCTCGGCGTAGCAGTGCATGTCCATATAACGGTTGCAAATGGATACCAACTGTCTTCGTAACAAAAAGACACACCAAGAAACATCCAAATACCTCCATGCTGCTCGTATGTAATGTCCCTCTTGTGCTGAAGCCCCGAAATGCAAAATTGTTGCAAAAGTCTATATTTCAAGCTTGTTTGCAGCGGAAGCTTCTCTTCCTGGTCCGTCCAAATCTCGCGTGATTTGCGCAACAAGACAATTTCTCATGTTGGGGCTTCAATACAAGACGGACATTACATACGAGCACTATGGAGGTATTTGGATGTTTTTTGGTGTGTCTTTTTGTTACGAAGAAAAGTGGTATCCATTCGCAACCGTCATATGGACATGCAGTGCTGCACGGAAATTTCAATTTTGAGTGAACTATCCCTTTAACTAATGCTCAATTACTTATTGCAAAGTGTTACCAACAATAAAAACCACAATAAAAATGACAAAAAACAACGAAAACAGTATTCTTCAGTAGAATAGAGGAGCAGCAGCGTTTGTGCATGTGCATTAATCACATTCATTCACACACATAGGAAACCATGGGATGTTTATCATCTCATGGAGACTGAAGGTGGTCGTCGTGGTTATGAACTCAGACGACCTCGTCTCGGCTCCTCCGCGCCATTTATCTGCTAAATATACTCAGAGATGACGTCATCGCTGCTGTAACAGGATTAAACCAGGAGTCAGGGAGAAACTACACACACACACACACACTCAGACACACACACACACTCAGACACATAACATACAAAGCTGCTATTCTACTCATGTACAAACAACCCCCCCCCTCCTCCTGCTCCTCCAACATCTGATAAACTAGACACCTAATCAGAGCCGCCGGGGGCCCGGGGCCTCACACCGGCCAAATACATTAACTCAATTTAGAGTTTGGGATTAAGGACCCCGCCCCTCCCCCGTTATAACACACATACACACACACACACATATAGTATATATAGTATATATATTAGGGGTGGGAATCTTTTACTATCTCACGATTGGATTTGATTCTGATTTTTGGGGCTACGATTCAATTTTAAAATCGATTTTCGATTCAAAACGATTTGATTCATAATGATTTCTGCTTCAGTCTGTCGGTGTGCAAAGGATCTTCATGATCTACTCCGGTCTGCTTTGCAAGACACAATGACTAAAGTGTCTTTTTCCACATTTATTGAGTTTTAAACATGTATCCATGCTTAGATGGAATTGTTGAAACTGTTGCATAAAAGCAAAACTATCACATGTTGCTTAAGTAACAAAATTAAAAGGGCCTCTTTATTTTAAAAACAATATAATAGTGCAGTTAAACATCCTGCCTTTTAAATTCTAAGGAGATGGAGGCCGACAGCCAGCAGATTTGTTTCATTTGTTTAATTTTATAAATCGATTTTGGGACATTTTATATCGATTCTGAATCGTATTAGATAGATAGATAGATAGATAGATAGATAGATAGATAGATAGATAGATAGATAGATAGATAGATAGATAGATAGATAGATAGATAGATAGATAGATAGATAGATAGATAGATTTGGCACACCCCTAATAATAATAATATATATATACACGGATACAAACACACTGACACCCCTCCTCCTCCTCCTCCTCCTCCTCCTCCTCCTCCGTCCCTCATCTCTCTTTTTGATGGGATCAGCTGAGCGCTACCTTCTCCTCTCCTTCCCTCTCTCTCTCTCTCCTTCTCTCCCTCTCTCTCCCTCTCCATCCCTCTCTCTCTCCCCCGAGGGACCGAGCTGCTCGGACTCTATAGTTATGGGCCGGGGCCATCTGTCACCGTGCGCATTCACGCAGCCACCAGAAGGCCGCAACATGTGCACATTTAAATGGAGAACCCAACTTTCCCAGGACACACAGGCCTGACCCCGGCAGCCGCTGCTACCCCCCCCCCACCTCCCCTTCCTCCTCCTCCTCCCCCTCCCTCCTCATCATCACCCCACCGTGTGCCCCTTCTTCCTCTTCTCTCCTCCTCCGTCCCACGACCATCAGCTCCTCCGTGCTGCGTCCAGACCCCTCCCACCTGCACCCACACATACTGTCTGCATGTGAATCAGTGAATTACAGCCCCCCCCCCCACACACACACACACACCCTAAACCTGCTGGACCAATCAGCCCCCCCACCCCACTAAGTGTGTGTGTGTGTGTGTATGGTAATGGACGTGCAGTGTGCATGAGCACCTTCTTTACACTGCAAAAACTCAAAATCTTACCAAAAATATTTGTCTTATTTCTAGTCAAAACGAATCAAATTACACTCAAAATAAGACTCGCCAAATAAAAAGTAGCTTGTTTTTAGACACTTTTTATTTCTTTCAATCATATTTTCACTTAAAATTAGTAGAAAAATCTGACAGTGGAGCAAGTTTTTCTTTCTTATTACAAGCACAAAAAACTTGCTGCTTTCACTGGCATTGGATTTTTCTACTTATTTCAAGTGAAAATTTGTTTGAAACAAGTGAAAATGATCTAAAAACAAGTTCATTTTTAGGTGATGAGTCTTATTTTAAGTAGAAAAAAAGATTAGCTTTGACTAGAAATGAGACATTTTGACAAGAAATAAGACAAATATTCTTGGAAAGATTTTGCGTTTTTGCAGTGTATACACACAATGATGGATTTCAACCTTACGTAGCAGCTGATGGAGGAGGGGGGGGGGGTGATGGAGGAGGTGCAGTGGGGGAGGGAGGGAGGGAGGGAGGGAGGGAGGGAGGGAGGAGAAAGGAGTGGTGGTGGGGGGGGGGGGCTCTGGTGGGTGTGTGAGAAAGAGAAAGAGAGAAATAGCTGATTGGTAAAGTTGATAGTGAAGGAGAGGATGAAGGGTTTGGCAGCAGTATGAGTGTGTGTTGTGGTTTTGGTGGTTGCAGGGGGAGGGAGGGAGTGTGTGTGTATGTGTGTGTGTGTGGGGGGGGGGGGGGTGGGTGAGTGAGTGGGGTGGGAGGGTAACAGGATTGGTCTTGTCTGTGGGACTCATGGCGGAGGACAATGGGAGCGGCGGGGGTGGGGCGAGTGTCACACGCTTTTGCTTTGTGGCTCGGTCAACAGGCGTGTGCCACGGTGTCGTCTCGCCTCCCCTCGCCTGCTGTCCCACTCCGGAGGGGTGGGGGGTGGGGGGGCATTGGGATGGGGTGGGGGGGGGCACCGGCAGCAGCCATGAGAACCGGGGCCCCGGGCCCTTTAATGAGGGGCGTGCTGCTTCTTATCAAAGATGGACAAGCCATCATTACAATCATCATTAGACGCTGCACAATGGAGAACGCCTCCCTCAGCAATGGATGGGAAAATCCTCCTACAGGGGCTGCAGCAGCGGAGGATGAGGGGGGGGGGGGGGGGGAGGAGGAGCAGGAGGAGGAGGAGGGGGGATGAAATTAAAAAAAACAAAAAGTCTGGATGTGTCAGTTTGTTGAAGCAGCTCAGTGATGTGATAGGACGACACCTGTCTGAGAAGATGCTGCGTCACCTGGAGCCTCCGACTCTCAGCAGCGTGGAGGCTTTCACACAGACTCAGAGCCTCGGTGCTTTCTGCTGAACCAACAGCGTTCAACGCTTAGAGGGATAGTTCACCCCAAAATTGAAATTTCACTCATTATCTACTCACCCTCATGTCGACTAAGGGCTGGAGGGGGTCTCGGCGTAGCAGTGCATGTCCATATAACGGTTGCAAATGGATACCAACTGTCTGCGTAACAAAAAGACACACCAAAAAACATCCAAATACCTCCATGCTGCTCCTATGTAATGTCCCTCTTGTATTGAAGCCCCGAAATGCGAAAAGCCCCCCAAATTTGACGAACCGGGAAGAGGAGCATCCGCTACAAACAAGCTGAACTATCCCTTTAAGTGGAAGAATTATTTTCCCAGTCCCACACTTTTTTCCCCGGTCCCACACTGTACTCCCTCATAGTCTGGGAGCTGCTTTTTTCCCTCCTCCCCTCTCCTCTTGTTTCTCCCCTTTTCCTTTCCTCCCCCCCAAGATGGCGCCGTCCCAGGTGGCAGCCTATAACTGTAATTTCCCAGCTTGGGATCAATAAAGTCTATCTATCTATCTATCTATCAATCTAAAGTGGGAGGACGTTACTTTGCATCAGTCAGGAGGAAGTAAACACAACAGTGGCAATATTTTTGTGTTTACTTCTTCAGTTTTACTTTCAGTTTACTAACTATTTGGTCTGACGTAAGACTCTTTATTGATCCCACATGTGGGAAATTCTCTTGCGTAAAGAAATAAAGTGTAATGCAGAAAGTGGTAGATCAGTGGTGCAATAATGTCAAGAATAAATAGAGTCCAGAGTGCAGCTAGGCGATTACTGGTGTTGTACAGTCTGACGGCAGCTGGAAGGAATGACCTGCGATACCGTCCTAGTGTTGGAGTGAACCCAGCCTCAATGATAATTATTTGACTTTATTAAGCGCTGAAGGGAAATTCATACACCTTTGTTCTTTCTTGTGCTGCTTTCTCGCTTTTCTTGAAATTCTGTCGATTCCCAAATCAGTCAGTCAGAGGTAAATGCAGAGAGACTGCTTGCTGAAAAACTGTCCCTGAAGGCAACGTGCATCAGCAGTTTTGCATGAATTTCCCTCTAAAACAACTCTGTCTGGTAACGTTGTGTTATTATCTCATAGCGTGGTGAATGTGCAGGTCACAACTTGTCCACCAGAGCGTTGTGGAGTTGTTGGATTGTGTATTTGATGAGGGAAACCAAGAAATCCCATGAGCCTCCGTAGCGTAGTTCTGAGCAGCTCACGGCTCTGCTCCACCGTTCTAAAAACAGCTTGCACCGACAATTAAAGGTAACGCACCTACTGCTATACTGACTATAGGGATTATGGCAATGGGCCAATTTGCCAAAATGTTGAACTATCCCTATCACTATAAACGTGATGAGTTTGCCTTGATAAGACTTGAACATATCAGAACTTTATGGTTTGTGGAGTCTGAAGGTTGAAGTTGAAAGAGCGACCTCGGCATGAGGCCGCCAGACTGAAAGAAAAAACGCTCAGATCAGTTCTGACCGGCGGACAGAGGAGTTCTTCTCCTGTTGAATCCGAACTGCAAGCTGAGGTGAGTCACACACACACACACCAACACACAGAGATGATGACCTCTCCTCTGATGGTTTTTTTGGTGGTGTTTTTGGGGGGGGGGGGTTGGTCCAGCCTATAGGTTACCGTGTCACGCTCCGTCACCCCTGCTCCGAGTTTGTCATCATTAATGTTCGTCCAAAAAACGTGTTGCTCCGCTGTGGCCTTTCTCAAGAGTCTCCTCCAAGCCCTTTTTAATGCTGTGTGCCGGCCTGTGGCCCCCGGCCGCACACAGCATTGTCATGGTGCCGGAGGAAGGAGGAAGGTGGAGTGGGGGGGGGGGGGTACTGCATGGGAGGAGGTGTGTGTGTGTGTGTGTGTGTGTGTGTGTAGAGGTGGGGTAAAGGGGGGGGCATGACGCTGCAGCAGTGGCAGCTGGCGGCCCAGCTTGCAGGGGCCGTCCCCTCACAATGGAGCGCCTTTCGTCCCCCTGGGGCCAGTGATTTAGGACAGGGCTCTCTGGACCGGCCCCCGGAGAGCTGGAGAGAGAGAGGACACCGGCTTCGGAGGAACGCACCCTCCTCCCTCCCTCCCTCCCTCCCTCCCTCCTTTCTCCTCCTCCTCCTCCTTGTCCTCTAAAGCTTCCCTGCTGGTCCCCCCTTCTTCCTTCTCTTCCTTCCACACACACACTCCTGTTCCCGACACCCTCCCCTCGCTCATCCCGACGTGGCTAAGCTCTCTCCTGGGACGGTCGGAGCATTCCTGAGGTGTAGGTAGTGGTGGACAGTAATGGAGTAAATTTACTTGAGTACTGTATACTTAAGTACATATCCAGAGGATTTGTACTTCTTTACTTGAGTATTAGATTTCTTTGGTACTTATTACTCTTACTTGAATACATTTCCAAGACAAATAAGTTTACTTTTACTCGAATTAATTTCTAGGAAGGCTGAAAAGTACTTGTTACTTTCAGGTCTGCTCTTTGTTTTTTCTAAAATCCTATTGGACACAAGCTGTGTTTGTCAGAGAAGGAAACCCTAACCCCTAATGCAGCACATCAGTGCAGCTGCTTTCAAAGAGTTCATTCTCAGAAACAAGAGTTAAAAGCTCCTTAAATTCATTTAGAAATATTATAGTAATTCATTGATGTGAAAAATAAGAAATTTACTCTTACTCTTACTTTTACAAAAGCATGTACTTTTGGATACTTATGTACCTTTAAAAGCAAGTACTTTTTTACCCTTACTCAATTGTCGACTGAGCTACTTTTACTTGTAACAGAGTAAATTTTGACCAGTAGTATTTGTACTCTTACTCAAGTACTGGGGTGGAGTACTCTCTGTCCATCCATCTCTGGGTGTAGCAGGCTAACACCGGCCCCGCTGGACGGACACAATAGGGGGACGACAACAGGTGCGTGTGGATCCTCTGTCGTCCGGCAGCAGCAGCTGAGAGATGGGGACTGTGAGAGGGGACTCTGGGGTGTGGTGGTGGTGGTGGGGGGGGGGGGGGGGGGCTATTATTATGGCGCCATTATCCACCGCTGCTCCACCGGTGGGCTGTCGGTCCGACCTCTTCTCTTCTCTCCAACAAAAACAAGGCTTTTTATGTGTAACCTGGTCCCGGCCCCACCCTCTGCTCCGACAAGCCTCTCTTTCATCCTCCTCCCGCCCCACCCAGCACCTGCCACCAGAGATGGACAGACTACTCCACCCCAGTACTTGAGTAAGAGTACAAATACTACTGGTCAGAATTTACTCCGTTACAAGTAAAAGTAGCTCAGTCGACATGTTACTTGAGTAAGAGTAAAAAAGTACTTGCTTTTAAAGGTACTTTAAGTAAAAGTAAGAAGAGTAAGGGTAAATGTCTTATTTTTCACATCAATGAATTACTATAATTGTTTCTAAATGAATTTAAGGAGCTTTTAACTCTTGTTTCTGAGAATGAACTCTTTGAAAGCAGCTGCACTGATGTGCTGCTTTTAGGGGTTAGGGTTTCCTTCTTTGACAAACACAGCTTGTTCAATAGGATTTTAGAAAAGAAAAAAAGAAAAAAGAGCAGACCTGAAAGTAACAAGTAAAAAAAAAAGAAAAGAAAAAAGAGCAGACCTGAAAGTAACGAGTACTTTTCATCCTTCCTAGTAATTAATTCGAGTAAAAGTAAAAAATATTTGTCTTGGAAATGTATTCAAGTAAGAGTAATAACTACCAAAGAAATCTAAAGTACAAATCCTCTACTTAAGTACAGTACTCAAGTAAATTTACTCCGTTACTGTCCACCACTGCTCCCCCCCCCCCCCTCCAAACGGCCACTTATCCCAAGACTGGACTCGATTCACTCCAAGCCCAACTGCAAGAAAAACCTGAGCCCACTTGTTTAAAACACACTCCACTTCATGTCGGAGCCATAGAAATTATCCAGGCAGCCACCTCTGTATGCCACACTCCCTACCCCCTCCCTCCCCCCTCCCTCTGCCTCCCCCCCTCCTCTGTCCCTCTGAATTATGTTATGTCTCAAATGAGCAGTCATACAGCAGATTGTTTGGTGCAGCCACTTGATATAACTGGTGACAATGCCTCTAACAGAGCCGGTGTCCTGGGGGGATAGGCAGTATTTGGTTACTGCATCCCTGATCTCTCCCCCCATTGTGGTCCGCTCCGGGTCCCAGGGAAGGTTGAAAAGGAGTGGGGGGGTGTAGGGAGATGTAGGGGTAGGGGGGGCATGCGCATATGTGGGCCCACAACGCAGGTGCCTACATCTGTTCATTTCTGGGCAGATGCTCATGGTTGTAGAGATAGAGAGGGAGAGTTAGAGAGAAGGGGAGGAAGGGAGGGGAAGGGAGGGGAGGGGAGGTGGACGTCCTCCATTGACTCTCATCATTCACACTGGTGATTAAGATAAGATGGAGCAAAATTAGCAGGGAGTTAAGAGTGAGAAATGGTTTGTTGTGGTTGCCATTGTTTGTCCACGTGTGTGTCGTGTCTTGTTTCCAATCTACGAAAAAGAAAAAAGGGAATATCCGCACACTGGACTATTAGACTCCCATTTATTGGATAATTGCAACTCTCTAGTTGCCTGAGGAAGACCACCAGGTTTGGTCGAAACGTTGCAATTATCCAATAAATGGGAGCCTTAATCCAGTGTGCGGATATTCCCATTTTTCTTTCTTCAATGATCCTATGACTATCCGGCACCTTGCCTAAAATCGGCACTGGATGTGCGCACAACTACTCTGTTTTTCTTGTTTCCAATCTACAACTTCAGTTTTTGTCCCGTTTGTTTGGAAATGTATAAAAGTGTAGAACTCGGCTCCATAAAGAGTCATTAAGTCCACGGCTTCAGGATCGTAAAGTCATATCTTCTGATAACATGTAATATACAGTATGTAACACATAACCTCCGCCCACAACAATCAAGGGGGGTGTACCTGATTCAAGGCTTGTTTTTGTTCAAATAGTCCTCAAGTTGTGTTAAATATTGAAGTGTTTTCAATATGTACGATTCCAGAAATACCGACAATGGGCGATCAGAGCAGAATTAAGGCCAGGAAGTGTCACCAAACAGATCATCTTTGGGTGCCGTATCGAAGGCAACTGGAAGGACTCATCTGAAGAATCCTTTCAGATCAGACCAAGACAGCTTCCTGGTCTTACTCTGCTCTGATTGACCATCATGGGTGTTTTCATAAATAACAGCAGTGTTTGATATTCAAGACCAGAACCAGTAAAAGCAGTAAAAGGCCGAAGTCCAGTTGCCTTCTATTCATGGTTGGTTACACTGGTTACATTGGCTATTGTCGGCATTTCTTGTTGGATCTGGAATTGTAAACATCGACAATATTTGATATCCCAGTCCAGAAGCAGGAAAAGACAGAAGTCCAGTTGCCTTCGATTCAGCACCTAAAGACTACGACGACCTGGACAACTGAGAATCTACACAGACACCAGGAGAATTCCGTCCATTTTTGACCCCTAAATCGTTGTCCTGATGGTCACCCAGTGTTGGGGGGAGCAAAAAACGCAACTAAAACTGATGCAGGCAAACCAGAGTTACACCATGGCTACCCGGCCAATTTAAGTCAATTTAAGTAGCGTTTTTTTGCTCCCCCCAACACTGGGTGACCATCAGGAAAACGATTTAGGGGTCAAAAATGGCCGGAATTCTCTTTTAATTGGCTCACAAACTGGGCTAGGAGCTCCTAGACTCTGACTTTATGATGTCTAGTGTCAAGACAGACCACGATACCACCAACAAGGACTAAGATGAGGGTGGAAACTGTGAATGTAACGTTTGATCAAGTTAGTTTTCTTGTTGTCGCCACTGTTAAATGTTGTCACGGTCTGGACGAATCCTCTTGAATTTGTAGGACTGTAGTGTTGGCAGCTGCTTGTGGAGGCCAGAGATCACAAAAGTAGACTTAACACAATCGGCCTCAACCAATGAGATTCAATTAAACTTCAGTTATTTGAATGTGACATGTTTATGATTGGACAAAATAAAGTAAAGTTAAAGCTTCAGTGTCCGACTCACCATCCAACCTGTTTGTGGAATTACTTGTTGATTGATCAGTTAACATCAGTCAGTTGAACCTTGGAGTGATTGATCTTTGGGTTTTGAACTTTCGGTCAAACGAAACATTGAATCTGAGGACGTCACCAACTGGAGTGTCGGTAAAACTCATCGACACATTTTTATTGCGTTATGAGAGAATTCTTTATTGCTTCGATGATAAATTAAATTGTTAAATCAACAAACTAATTGATGATAAAGATTATCTTCGACTGCCAGGAAAGGTCTTATCAGCTGGGCACAGGTTAAAGCCAATAATTACTTATGTGATATTTGTCCTCATTCAAGGAGAAGGTGATTTTATTGTTTTTTTATTGTTTTATTGGGTTTGATCGTCCGTCGGCTCCTCTACTTTCATTTTCACTTGTGCAATCATTCACATTTTATTGTCTGCAGCAAACTCTGGTGCTGGATTCCTGTAAATCACAATGGATCAATGAGGAGAGGCAGGAAAACGAGACTCAGCCTTCAGACTGTAGATGGTACAGGAAGGTTTTAACAGGAGATGAGTTCCTGCTCAGTTCAAGCTGATCTTCAAGACCCAGCAAAAGGCCAATATCCAGTTGCCTTCTATTCATGGTTGGTTACATACACTGGTTACATTGGCTATTGTCTGCATTTCTTGTTGGATCTGCAATCATAAACATCCACAATATTTGATATCCCAGTCCAGAAGCAGGAAAAGACGGAAGTCCAGTTGCCTTCGATTCAGCACCTAAAGACTACGACAACTGAGAATCTACACAGCCAACAAACAGATGTTGTTATTTAAAGGGACAACGAGGGATTTTGGAAAGCAAAGTGTTTTCACACTACATTTCCCATGAGCCTCAATGGGCACGGTGAAATTCTTGGACCGGCACAAGACGGACGAAAGCGAAAACATTTGCCAAGAATGTTTTCATTCATCAAGAATGAAAGTCGGAGGTTCGAAAACGATCAGATACCGTCGTAGTTCCGACCATAAACGGCGATTCGGTGGCGTTATTCCCATGACCCGCCGGGCAGCATCCGCAAAACCGAAAGTAGAAAATGCTGGGCGAATCGACCAGTAATAATAATAACAAAATAACTATAAAGACAAAACAATATATTTATCGAAAATGGACCCATTAAGAAGTGGGTAACGTAGATTCATCCACAATAATATGAGACTCTTTTATAACCAAAAACAAACTCCTCGTTGTCCCTTTAATTGGCTCACAAAAATACAAAAGGAGGAGCTCCTAGACTCTGACTTTGTGATGTCTAGTGTCAAGACAGACCATGATACCACCAACAAGATGAGGGTGGAAACTGTGAATGTAATTGCACTCACGTTAGTTTCTGTGAGATCTTGTTGTCGCCACTGTTAAGTTTTGTTTTTATAGATAGGACTTATCAGTAGGTGACGTCACGGTGCGTTCCACCTGGCCGCCGCCATGCTGGGTACCGAACACTGAGTTAACCTCTATTCAGCTCAGTGCAGCCACATCCTCTCTGACCAGAAGACTGCTGCCTGATGTAATTTGGATATGGATATTTCTCATTTTGATGGCCTTGCCTTGAAAGCACACACCTCCAGCACCTTTCTGCTGAGACGATCTTTGACAGCGCGGTGCGCCGCTCTCTCTCCCGTTAAAACTTAATCTAGCTCACCCAGCGGACCTCCTCGTCTCTCTCTCCTCGTCTCTCTCTCTCTCTCTCGCTCACTGTCTCTCTCCTGTTACTTATATGTGTTTAACCAAATACACGAAAAGCAAAATCAAATCAAAAATGCGTAGCCCACTTCTTTTTTCTTTTTTAACTCACAGACATTTTCATAAAGTAGCCTAATAAAATATCTCGACATTTTGCCATCGTTAACATTGAGACAAAAGGCTGCAGGAATGGAAGAAGAATTCGGCAAATCATCTTATCACGCAAAAAGGCACAACAAACAGGTTTTGCAGTGCACAATGGTTTGCACAAATAAGTCTTAATATGCGCAACACCTTCTCATCACAATCCACGCCATCTACACAGCTACGTTATCAGCTGTTATTAAAACCCAACTCATCAGGACGCGATGACCACCACTCACATTAAACAAACCGTTAACTATTAATCCACACTCAAACCGAGGCAACAATAGTGTTAACTGTACTCAACAAGCTGTTATTACAAGGTTTACAACAGATATGACAGACAACCTGGGCCGTGTGTGTGTGTGTGTGCGCGCGTGTGCGTGTATAAGAAAGGGAGGGAGGGAGGGAGGGAGAGAGAGAAAGTAGGTAAAAGCTGCTAGCTGTTAGCTACCGTAGCTCAGGCGTCGGTCTCCCGTCAGGTAAAAGCTGCCGTTTATTCCTCAAATGAAGCTCATGTTGAGCCTCTCCGGTACAGTTATCCATCACTGCTGTTGAATTAGCCGCTAAACTGCTGGACGCTAAAACCGAGGGGGCGTCTGTGTGTTTACAATTCACGAAAGCAACGTGAACGTAGCTACGTGCCGTTCACACTCAGTAGAGTGAGGCAGCCTCCCTTGGCGTACATGTCTCCCAAGCTGTTTAAAGCAGATATCAGTGGAATGTTTTTGTTAATATAAGTCCTAAATAGTCCTCTTTTCCGTCAGCAATCACTTACATGAAGTATTTCAGCCTAAACACGAGTCTCTCCGTCACTCTGCTCTGCTGTAACCCGAGGAGAAAATTTTCCTTGTGGGATACAAGTGTTATCCAATGAGGGGAGAGAACGGCATGAAGGGCTGTGTGTGCAGCCAAGGGATGCGCGTGAATGTGGTGACGTAGCACGAGGACCAATTGATGCCTGACAAGGGCGGGGGCTGCTAACTCATGGTGCGTTCAAGGAAACTCGTACTTTGTGTTTTTCCTTCCTGTGAAGTCATACCAGTTCGATCTGGTACGAGTTCACGGGTCGGAAGTTACGAGTGGCCGTTATAGGGAACTTTCACAGACAACAGGACGGTAAAAACACGAGCTACGGGTTACCTGGAACGCTACCAAGTCGTAGTTGTGACTTGAAGCTGTAACTTACGGTTTCAAAAGCCTGCCTTGAACACAGCATTAGCCGAAACGGCCGTGCCGATGATATCTGCTTTAATGACGGTAAAAATGAAACAAAGTAAATATCCTGCATAGTTTCTCTTTTCTGTGCTGCGCTGATCAGAGCGGCGTCCCTACCTAGTGTATTTTACTCAGCAACGATCTGTTAAACAGGAATAACAGACTGCATGCAAAATCAAGATGTAAATAAATATCAGAAATATCAATAAATTAGCGGAATACGACATTCAATAGAGCCATGTAATAAAAAAAGGTTTATCCACTATTTTTGTGAGATTTGATGTCACAGCCCATAGACTGCCTTTGGAAGTCGGTACCCAAGATGGCGCTGTGACCGGCTGCGAACGCTGTGTGACGTCACGTGATATCTATCAATAGCGTTATGGAGAATTCTTTATCGCTTCAATGATAAATGAAACTGTTAAATAATCAACAAAGTAATTGATGATTAGAGGGTTATCTTCGACTGCCAGGAAAGGTCTTATCAGCTGGGCACAGGTTAAAGGTTTTATTATAAACAGGTTTTATTGTTTTATTGGGTTTGATCGTCCGTCAGCTGGTCCTCTACTCTCATTGTGGGTGGGTGGTCTGACCTCGGCCCATCCTGTAAACATCCAGCTGAAGATCTGATGAGATCTCATTTCTATATTTCCATTTTGATGTGTTTTTCTTTTCTTTCTGTGCCTCTGCAGCTCAGATCCAGGTCAAAGGCCTCCTCAGTATTTATATACATTGGATATACATATATATACACAGGATGAGATGTTAAAGGGATAGTTCACCCAAAATTCAAATTGCACTCATTACCTACTCACCTCATCATGTGGACTAAGGGCTGGGAGAAGTTTCAGAGTCCTCCGTGGCTTCTCTGAGTTACAGGGGGTCTCGGCGTAGCACTGGTTGCAGATGGATACCAACTGTCTTCGTAACAAAAAGACACACCAAAAAACATCCAAATACCTCCATGCTGCTCGTATGTAATGTCCCTCTTGTATTGAAGCCCCGAAATGCGAAATTGTTCGGAAATAAATGTAATAAGTCTATATTTCAAGCTTTTTTGTAGCGGAAGCTCCTCTTCCTGGTTCGTCAAATTTGGACGGACCAGGAAGAGGAGCTTCCACTACAAACAAGCTTGAAATATAGACTTATTTAATTTCCATTTGCAACTGTCATATGGACATGCACTGCTACGCCGAGACCCCCTGTAACTCGGGCGCATGACGTCTGTCCGACTACCCATTTCTCCGACCATACATTTCTTTATTTTTGTGTCCAGTAGTCCGACCTCCCATTTCTCCGACTTAAGTAGCCCTAACCCTTAACCTTATCCTAAACCTAACCTTAACACTGTAGAATGGGTAGTCGGAGAAATGAGCCGTCGGACTTTTGGGCAGTCGGACTGACGTATGCTCCCCCTGTAACTCAGAGAAGCCACGGAGGACTCTGAAACTTCTCCCAGCCCTTAGTCCACATGAGGGTGAGTAGATAATGAGTGAAATTTCAATTTTGGGTGAACTATCCCTTAAATGATCTACTGGTAACATCACCACAGCTGCTTGGAAAGATGTAGCCTACACGTGTTCATTCAGGTTTTTACTGCAACTTGTCACATACTGACTGTTAATAGAAACACAGAGAGTTTAGTGACATTTTTAGAGCTAGTTTTTAAATAAAAGGACAATTTCACTCAAATATAAAGTGTGCATGTGGCTCATGTTGGAGCTCCTCCTCCTGCTCCTCCTCCTCCTCCTCCTCCTCCTCTCTAATCTGATATAATCATTATTCTGGATCAATAGTACTAATACTCCTCTTTTAATAAACTCGTGGTATTTGTGAAGTTGTGTGTTGTTGGTGTTTGTTTAACCTCCTCGTGGCGGGTCGTTGACTATTTGTTGTGGGTAAACGTGTCAGCGCGCGCACAGTATCAGTTGTTGAATTATCGATTTTATTCATAGGGACCCCCCAACCTCACCCACCCCCCCCTCCCCCCTTCTCGGCCGCATATGTTGTGGTGGTGCGTCACCCTGGGGTGCGCGCGGCAGATGTGTTTTCATAAACATTGGCACGCGACCGGCCACGTACAACACAACCCCCCTCCCCTTCCTTTCTGTCTTTCTCTCTCTCCCTTTTTTTTTTTTTTAGGTCCCCAGTGTCTCCGCACACACACGCACCACCCCCTCCCCTCCCTTCTCACACACACTTATAACACACACACACACACACACACACACACACACACACACACACACACACACACACACACACTTGCACGGCGCGTCTCTGGGCCCCCCACGTAATTACTGCGGCACTCTTCCCATAAACTTAAGCTCAGCACGTCTCCTCCAGCAGCAGCAGCAGCAGTGTATATGCAAATGAGCCGCGCGGCAGCAGCAGCAGCAGCACCGGGAGCCTCGAGGAGCCGTGGGAAGCCGTGGGGAGTCTCGCGCCGTGGAAAGAGAGAGAAAAAAACAACCCTGGGGGAGCCTCAGCCTCCTATGTGCCCCCCCCCCCCCGGTTTCCAGCAGCTGCAGCAGCGCCGCAGCAGTAATCTGATCTGGACACAAAGGAAGAAGGAGCCTGTTGATCTGCTGCAGCAGGTAGAGCAGAGCAGAGCGCGAGGACACGTCCACGTCACGGTCCGGGGTCCACGGGTCACACCGGCAGATAACCGGAACTGTTGATAGTATACACTGCAAAAACTCAAAATCTTACCAAGAATATTTGTCTTATTTCTAGTCAAAACAAATCTCATTATACCTAAAATAAGTATATTTACATAGTTATACATAAAAAGTAGCTTGTTTTTTAGATACGTTTTACTTATTTCAAGCATATTTTCACTTGAAATAGTGGAGCAAGTTTTTCTTTCTTATTACAAGCACAAAAAAACTTACTTTCACTGGCAGATTTTTCTACTTATTTCAAGTGAAAATTAGTTTGAAACAAAATAAAAAATATATATAAATCACCTAAATAAGTAACTTTTTAGGTGATGAGTCTCATTTAAAGTGGAAAGGGATTAGTTTTTGTCTAGAAATGAGACATTTTGACAAGAAATAAGACAAATATTCTTGGTAAGATTTTGAGTTTTTGCAGTGTAGCTACGAGTCCGTTTGCAGCTTCAGTGTCGCCTCCTTGGCCAGTCAGTTTCCATCACAGTATGAACACCATTATAAAAAAAAAAAGTGCTGAATCAAACGTGGTTTTTAGTCTTTCAGTTCCAACCCTCCTCCCTTCCTCCCCTCCTCCTCCTCCTCTTCCCCTCTTCTCTTCTCAGCACCATCCAACCCTGGCAGCGTTGCCCCCCTCTCCCCCTCCCCTCTCCTCTCCTCCCCTCCCCTCCCTCCCTGGCACCACCACCACCATGGCACCAGCTCGGGAAGCTTTCACTCACTCACGATGCGTCACTATTTACTTCACACTGACGATGATGATGATGACGAGGCATCAGTGTTGAAAAGAGAAAAAAAAAAATCAATTGATCATCACACTGGGACTGGGGCAACCCCTCCCCCTCCCTCTATCCTCCTCTCCATCCTTCTCCATCCTCCCCAATCGCCACTTCATATGATCGATATCGTGTGATGCGCGCCGTGTTTACGTTCCCACGAGTGACCATGTGGTGTCTACTCTTCTGGGACCAAGAAAAAAAAGACCCTCTTGCCCCCCCCACCCCTCCGCCATATGGCCCCGGAGAGCCCATACCGTTACAGGTCCTTTAACATGCTTCCAGTGGAGTAACTAGACGGAGGAGCGCGCATAGAGACGTGCGCTTCAGGCCGGAGGGGGGGGGGGGGCAATAAACGTCGTTTTCTGGATGTGGAAGGATGGTTGGGGTTGTGGTGGGGGGGTAGTTAGTGGCAGATGGCTTGTAAGGGTCTGTCCGCGTCTGAAGGCGTGTCGTGGTCCTTCACTGAAGACCCCTCCACCCCCCCACATCCCTCTCCTCTCCCTTCCTCCCTCCTTCCTGCATTCACAATCAATGGAAATGAAAGCGCAGAGAGAGAGAGAGAGAGAGAGAGAGAGAGAGAATGGATGAATAGTTAGTCAGACCTCGAGTCAGATAGAGCCTCTCTCTCTCTCTCTCTCTCTCTCTGTGTTGTTGTTGTTTGGCTGCAGCTACTGGACTGGTGGGCAGGAGTTAAACTACAGCTACAGCCCCCCAGCTACAGCTACAGCCCCCCACCCACCCACCACCCTACTGTAGCTCTGGTTGGTTAAACAGTCAGAGCAGCCAGCGGCGTCCCAGGGCCAAGGGGGGAGAAAGAAAGAAAGAAAGAAAGAAAGAAAGAAAGAAAGAAAGGGACTCTCACACAACTGTATCTAGTGGGCAGGGTGTGGTCAGCTTCAGGCTTTGATTCCTCTGAACTCTGAGCTGATTCTGGTTCAGTTTATTCACCTTATATTATATATATTTTTTATATTTACTATTTTTCTCCTGATGTTGAAGTGTGTGGACAGTGGTTCTCAACATGGGGTCCAGGGACCCCCAGGGGTCCTTGAGAGGGTTCAAGGGGGTCCCCAACTTTTTCTTGAAATTTTACCACTTTTAGTGAAATCTAGCTGCACCCTAGCGGCAGCAAATATATTTGCTCCGTAGGTGGGTCTAGAAACGAGCCATAGGAACTTTTTGAGTCTCGAACACCGTTTGTGTTCACCAATCACAGCGCTCTATCTGTTTAGAGAGTCGTTGGGTGGGCTTAACGCGATGACAACATTTTACCACTTTTTTCTAGAATTGATCAAGTTTTTTGAGAAATTTTACCACTTTTCTCTAGAATTGTTTTTGAGAAATTTTACCACTTTTTTCTAGAATTGATAAGGTGCATAAAAAAAACTTTTGTCTAGAATTGTTTTTGAGAAATTTTTACCACTTTTTTCTAGAATTGTTTTTGAGAAATTTTACCACTTTTTTCTAGAATTGTTTTTGAGAAATTTTACCACTCTTTTCTAGAATTGAAAAGTTTTTTGAGAAATTTTACCACTATTCTCTGGAATTGTTTTTGAGAAATTTTACCACTTTTCTCTAGAATTGTTTTTGAGAAATTTTTACCACTTTTTTCTAGAATTGTTTTTGAGAAATTTTTACCACTTTTTTCTAGAATTGTTTTTGAGAATTTTTTACCACTTTTTTCTAAAATTGTTTTTGAGAAATGTTACCACTTTTTTCTAGAATTGTTTTTGAGAAATTTTACAACTTTTTTCTAGAATTTATAAAGTTTTTTGAGAAATTTTACCACTTTTCTCTAGAATTGTTTTTTGAGAAATTTTTACCACTTTTTTCTAGAATTGTTTTTGAGAAATGTTATCCCCTTTTTTCTAGAATTGATAAAGTTTTTTGAGAAATGTTTACCACTTTTTTCTAGAATTGTTTTTGAGAAATTTTACCACCTTTTTCTAGAATTGATAAAGTTTTTTGAGAAAATTTACCACTTTTCTCTAGAATTGTTTTTGAGAAATTTTTACCACTTTTTTCTAGAATTGTTTTTGAGAAATTTTTACCACTTTTTTCTAGAATTGTTTTTGAGAAATTTTTACCACTTTTTTCTAAAATTGTTTTTGAGAAATTCTACCACTTTTTTCTAGAATTGGTAAGGTTCTTTGAGAAATTTTACCACTGTTTTCTAGAATTGTTTTTGAGAAATTTTACAACTTTTTTCTAGAATTGTTTTTGAGAAATTTTACCACTTTTTTCTAGAATTGATAAAGTTTTTTGAGAAATGTTACCACTTTTTTCTAGAATTGTTTTTGAGAAATTTTACCACCTTTTTCTAGAATTGATAAAGTTTTTTGAGAAAATTTACCACTTTTCTCTAGAATTGTTTTTGAGAAATTTTTACCACTTTTTTCTAGAATTGTTTTTGAGAAATTTTTACCACTTTTTTCTAAAATTGTTTTTGAGAAATTTTACCACTTTTTTCTAGAATTGGTAAGGTTCTTTGAGAAATTTTACCACTGTTTTCTAGAATTGTTTTTGAGAAATTTTACAACTTTTTTCTAGAATTGTTTTTGAGAAATTTTACCACTTTTTTCTAGAATTGATAAAGTTTCTTGAGAAATGTTACCACTTTTTTCTAGAATTGTTTTTGAGAAATTTTACCACTTTTTCTAGAATTGTTTTTGAGAAATTCTTACCACTTTTTTTCCCAAAAAAAATTCATGCCATTGGCCCTAATTTGAACGTACATTGATTAAAAATGTAACATTCTTCAGTCTCAGAACAAATATCTGTGTATTTCTGGCATTTAGTTCAAAATGTTGTCCAATGGGGGGGTCCGTGGTCTAATTTGTGTCAATTTAGCCGCTTCAATCCTTGATGTGAAAACCTTTGAGGAGACTTCTTCTGTTGTTTGATCAGAGCTGATGAGTAACCAGGGGCCGCGTGACGTCACATGTGAATGAAGTGAAGGCAGCTTTTGGAGGAGAAAGGAAAACACGTCGGGGGTGAAAGAGGGTGAGCGTGTGTGGGTGGGGGGTTCTCCGGAAACACCTGGAGTGACGTCAGCAGCAGCAGCACTCACGTCACGTGCATGTCTGAACATAGTGACGCAATGTGTAGTAGCCTACTACGCCACGACGTTATTGGCGTAAAGAGGAACTTTCTAATGAAACGACCTAATTAAGAAACCACCCCCATCCATCACACACTCTCTCTCTCTCCTTGCTTGTAATTCATGCACGCGCGCGCATTCACGTGCACACCTTCACACAGAATGATTATAGCTAAGACTTAAACACCCCCCCCCCCCCCCCTCCCCGTGCTGCTACTGCTGGTCAATAGGCTGTTTTTTTTGGTTTGTTTGTTTTTCTTAAAGACGAGGGAAAAAAGAGAAATATGTGACGTCCTGTTATGTTTGTTTGATGTGTGTAAGAGAGGAGAGAGAGAGAGAGAGAGAAAGTAAGTGAGGAGTTGTGTATTGTGTATGGGGAGGAGGTGTGGGCGCGCGCCCAGCCAAGGGAGGCGCGCGCGGGCACGCTCGCTGTTATTGAGGGGAGAGCAGGTGCTGAGCGAATTACCATACAGCTGAGGAGAGAGAGAGAGAGAGAGAGAGCAAACTTACTCCTCCACACACACACACACACACAATAACAAAAGTTCCCCCTCATGTTGGCCACGCGCCCCCCCCCCCCCACACACACACATGTATAGGGAGGGGGGGGGGGGCTGCGCTGCTCACGCGTTTCTCTGGGAGAATAAGAAGAAGTAAAATGGAGAAGCAGGAGTTGATGCTGCTGCTGCCAAGGAATGTGTTTCTATACACACAACCTGGAAATAAGCACGTTAAGAGAGAGAGAGAGAGAGAGAGAGAGAGAGTTTAGGAAAGAGGGAGGAAGAAGGGAGAGAAGGGAGGAGGAGGAGGAGGAGGAGGAGGAGGAAGGGGGTGTAAACAATTAACTGAGTCAGAGTTTGACCAAGAAACATGTTCTCTGTTTCCATGGGGGTGAAGATTTCTCTCTCTTTCTCTGTGTGTGTGTGTGTGTGTGTGTGTGTGTGTGTGTGTGTGTGTGTGTGTGTGTGTGTGTGTGTTCAGTGTGTGTGTGTGTGTGTGTGTGTTTCAGTGTGTGTGTCGCTGGCACTTCACCCAAAACATCTTCAGACAAAGGAGTGTGTCCGGGGAGGAACAGCTGGAGGGATCAGATCAGCAGCGAGCACATGTCATTAACCTCCACATGCCAGGAGGAAATCTGTAGCATCTGTAGCACCACGGCCAAACTAAACTGAACAACTACCAAGCCTAGATCTAGTATATTTTGTATATTTTGTATATTCTGTATCTTGTAGTTTGTCTTTTCTGACCAATTTCGACCATTTTATGGTACAGATACTGCACTTTTGCCTTGGTATTAGCTACAGATACTGCACTTTGTCTTGGTTTCACAGTGCTTTTTTTTTGGATGGACAGCCAAATAAAAAGCCCAATAACTCTTTGACATTTTTTTTTTAGCAGTACCAATATCAAATTCTATCAGATTGAAGAGAATGTGTCACACTTTTGATTGGTCAAAAATAAATTTTTGAAAAAAAGAAACTGCCTTTGTGGGGCAGAGCAGCATAAAGTGTGAATGAATGAATCTCAAGTTTCCACCTTCAACGACTTCAACGAATGAACGACTTGGATGTGGATGTGTTCATGTTTCCTTCCTCTGCCACACACACACTTTCTCTCTCTCTCTCTCTCTCTTTCTCTTTCACACGGAGGTCTTTGTTCCTCCTCTTCTTCCTCTTCTTTTTCTTCTTCACACAACTTCTCCTCTCTCTCCTCCTCTCCTCCTCTCTCTCAGATACTTCCACAGCTCCTCCGTCGTGTTTCTGTGTTTCTGCCTCTGACGCCGCTCGGATTCTCCCCATTGTGGAAGAGTTGCATGGGCCAGATTGGGAGGAGGAGGGTGTGTGTGTGTGTGTGTGTGTGTGTGTGTGTGTGTGTGTGTAGTGTAGAGGGGGGGTTTGTCCATTTGCATGTTATTACCATAGCATGTGTCAGGCCGTATATAACCGGCTGCAGGCGGCCTCGGCTGCAGACAGAGACACAGTGGAGAGCAGAGAGGAGACAGAGTGGAGAGGAAACATGTTGGACCAGTGACACACACACACCGAGACCTTCACATCCACACACCAAGCTACAACTACACACACTTCCTCTCGATTGTCACTTTTTCTTCACAGACAAAAACAAGGAATCATCTTCTTTTTTTTTTTTTCCTAATTTTCTTCGTCTTCTTTTTACGCACTGGATTAACGGAACTTTCTAACGGGACTGGAGGAGAGGACTGCTGCTGTTTTGTTCCTGTGGTTTTCTTTTATATATAATTTATTTATTCTTTTCTACTTTTGCTTTTATTTTGAAAGGTTTTTTTATTTTTTTGGAGGGGGGATCTATCCTCGGGACATGAGAGACAGAAAACTGACCGCGCGCCGCTCGATGCATCTTGTTCCTGCGCGGGTCTGAAGAGGAGGAGGAGGAGGAGGAGGAGGAGGAGGAGCAGAGGAGACTCTTTACCTTCATTATTTATTTATTTATTTATTTATTTATGATGTATTTATTGAACATGGGCCGCGTCCTCCTGCTGAGCGCCGCCGTCATGTCCCTGTTGCTGTGCCAGGTAAGAAAAACTCCCAACTCTTACTACTACTAGTTTCTTTCTTCCAAACAATGAACCATCACCTCCTCCTCCTCCTCCTCCTCCTCCTCCTCCTCCTCCTCCATCACTCCATCACAACACGCTCAGTCAGCTCCATCATGTGTGTGTGTCTGTGTGTGTCTGTGTGTGTGTTCAGGGTTCCTGCTCCGGAGTGTTTGAGCTGAAGCTGCAGGAGTTCCTCAACAAGAAGGGCGTGCAGGGCAACAAGAACTGCTGCCGGGGCGGGGGGGGCGGTGGTGGTGGTGGTGGTGGTCTGGGTCAGCAGCAGCAGCAGCAGCAGCAGCAGCAGCAGCAGTGTGAGTGTCAGACTTTCTTCCGCATCTGTCTGAAGCACTACCAGCCCAACGCGTCGCCCGAGCCGCCCTGCACCTACGGCGGCGCCGCGACGCCGGTGCTCGGGTCCAACTCCTTCCAGGTGCCGGACGTCATCCCGGAGAGCGGCTTCACCAACCCCGTCAGGATCAACTTCGGCTTCACGTGGCCGGTGAGTTAGGACCCCCAACGCCTAATGGACAGTATGAATGAATGAACATGAATGAATGAATGAATGAAAGGCAGAGAGAGAGAAAGAGAGAGAAAGATCGCGCCATTTTCTTGGGTATAAACTCGTGCGTAAAGACGCGCAGCTCCAAGCAGCAGCAGAGCGCGCAGACAGTTTGAGTGCAGGTGTAAAGTTTCAGCTTTGTGAGTCAGTGTGTGTGTGTGTGTGTGTGTGTGTGTGTGTGTGTGTGTGTGTGTGTGTGTGTGTAAAGGGCTCCTCACGCGCCTCGGGCCCCAGCTTGATGTTATCTCCGCTGGCCACCTGTCCCCTGTCTCTGTCTCTGTCTCATGAAGCCATTTGTCTTCCCAGGGGACGTTCTCCCTGATCATCGAGGCCTTACACGCAGACTCCAAAGACGACCTCTCCACAGGTAGGACACACACACACACACACACACACACACACACACACACACACGGACACACACACTCAATATAACACACACACACACACATTTACACACACACACAACCACACACTTTTTCCTAGACAAATAACAAATAAGTCCAGTTGCTTTCGATTGAACCTCCTTAGAGATACTATGACCTGGACAAATGAGAATATTCACACAACCACACACACTTTCTCTCCATCTCCATCCATTAACCCCTTCCCTCGCTCCCTCCCTCCCTCCCTCCCTCCCTGCAGAGAACCCGGACCGTGTGATCAGCACCATGACGACGCAGCGGCACCTGACCGTGGGGGAGGAGTGGTCCCAGGACCTGCACACGGGGGGCAAGACCGAGCTCAAGTACTCGTACCGGTTCGTGTGCGACGAGCACTACTACGGCGACGGCTGCTCGGTCTTCTGCCGGCCCCGGGACGACGCCTTCGGCCACTTCACCTGCGGAGAGCGCGGAGAGATCGTGTGCGACGCCGGATGGAAGGGACAGTACTGCACCGAGCGTGAGTTAGGAAGGAAGGAATGAATGAATGAATGAATGAATGAGTCTGTGTATGTGTGTGTGTGTGTGTGTGTGTGTGTGTGTGTGTGTGTGTGTGTGCTTGTATATTATACATGTGAGCACCAGTTTGAGTTTTAACCATCAAAGTGGGGACATTTTGGCCGGTTCTGTTTGAAGGTTAAGACTTTATAATAACTAGGTTATTATTATAATTAGGTTTAAGTGAGGTTAAGAGTGATGGTTAAGGTTATAGGCATCTGTTTTGGATGGTTAAGGTTAGGTTGAGGGTAATAGCGGCTAAAGGAAATACATTATGTCAATGAGTTTCCTCACAATTAGCCATACAAACATGTGTATGTGTATGTGTGTGTGTTTGGGTAAGGAAAAACAATATCTTTATCTATTATTATATTATTATCTATTATTTTAGTGAGAGTAGTGAGAGAGTAGGAAGGTCCATGTGTGTGTGTGTGTGTGTGTGTGTGTGTGTGTTGGGTTTATATTCAGACCCTGTGAGTACCGTTAGAAGGAAACTTACGCGCCTCCTCCCCCCCATGCTTTTCCCTCTCTCTCTCTCACACACACACACACACACACACACACACACACACACACACACACACACACACACACACACACACACACACACACACACACACACACACACACACACACACACACGACCACTTGATTTATTCTAAGGAAAGTTTTTTGGGGGAATAATCTCACGCGTGCCATAAATTTACATGCTACCTTCCAATTCGTTACTGTGGGAGTGGGCCGGCCGCTGATTGGTCGAGGCGGGGGAGGTATTGTTTGAAGTGGGCAGCTGCCGGCAGAGAGGAGACAATGGAGCAGCTGTCGCGCGCTGGCAACACACTCGCCAGCTGTCCACTCTTATCTGCCCCAATCCGAGACATTAAGGGGAGTGTGTGTGTGTGTGTGTGTGTGTGTGTGAGTGTGTGTGTGAGCGCACAGAATGAATAAAAGAGTTTTGACCCGCAGCGAAGAAGGAGAAGAAAAAAAAAGAGGGTGGTGGTGTGTGGTGGGGTCTCTCTCTGCAGCACACACACATTCACACACTCCCTCCTTTGTCTCTAAACTATGTTAAGCAGAAAATTCTTCCATGGTGATTTGATTGAGTTTTAGGGAACAGCCAACGTCTTCACTGCAAAAACTCTAAATCTTACCAAGAATATTTGTCTTATTTCTAGTCAAAATGTCATTTCTAGTCAAAACTAATCTCATTCTACTTAAAATAAGACTCATCACATTAAAAAAGTAGCTTGTTTTCAGACACTTTTTACTTTCTTCAAGCATATTTTCACTTGAAATAAGTAGAAAAATCTGACAGTGGATCAAGTTTTTCTTTCTTATTATAAGCACAAACAACTTGCTTTCACTGGCATTGGATTTTTCTACTTATTTCAATTGAAAATTAGTTTGAAACAAGTAAAAAATATCTAAAAACAAATTCATTTTTAGGTGATGAGTCTTATTTTAAGTGCAGTTTTGACTAAAATTGAGACATTTTGACAAGAAATAAGACAAATATTCTTGGAAAGACTTTGAGTTTTTGCAGTGCTCCATCCCTTTTTCTGTTATTTATTTTTTTGGAGTTTGTAAGAAGTTGAACTTGTTGAAACAAAAGACTTCCTGTTGTGTTTCTTCAGTCTCACTAACAACAACATGTTTTCTCTCTCTGTGCAGCGATCTGTCTGCCCGGCTGCGACGACGAACACGGCTTCTGCGAGAAACCAGGAGAGTGCAAGTGAGTTTTCGATTGATTCAATTTATTGTCATTTCACATGTTAAAAAACAAGGCGATGAAATGCAGTTTGCATCCGACCAGAGTGCATGTGCAGTATGATGAAAAAAAACATACATACAAAGTGCATGGGGGATTATAAATATATGTAAGTTACTATACAGATGTGCTATATGAATGTACAGTAGTGCATTGAGGTGGATGTGGTTGGTTCAGTGAAATGAGTGCACTGCAAAAACTCAAAATCATACCAAGAATATTTGTCTTATTTCTAGTCAAAACAAATCAAATTATACTCGCCACATAAAAAGTAGCTTGTTTTTAGACACTTTTTACTTCTTTCAAGCCTATTTTCACTTAAAATTAGTAGAAAAATCTGATAGTGGAGCAAGTTTTTCTTTCTTATTAGAAGCACAAACAACTTGCTTTCACTGGCATTGGATTTTCCTACTTATTTCAAGTGAAAGTTTATCTGAAACAAGTGAAAATGACCTAAAAACAAGTACATTTTTAGGTGATGAGTCTTATTTTAAGTAGAAAAAAGATTAGTTTTGACTAGAAATGCGACATTTTGACAAGAAATAAGACAAATATTCTTGGAAAGATTTTGCAGTGTGTACTGTATGTGTGAGGGGAGTTAACCCCCTCGTTAACTCATTAGTTCATTCATTAATTAGTGTGATGCACAAGTTCTGACCGGTGCTCTTTCTCTCTCTCTCCCTCTCAATAACAACAACAACAACAGGTGCAGAGTGGGGTTCAAAGGACGCTACTGCGACGAGTGCATCCGCTACCCGGGCTGCCTGCACGGGACCTGCCAGCAGCCGTGGCAGTGCAACTGTCAGGAGGGCTGGGGGGGGCTCTTCTGCAACCAAGGTGAGAGACTAGAGTCTACATCTACATCTAGAGCTGGTTTAAGGTGTTTTGTTTTGTAGAACTTAATCTGGTGCCAGCAGCTGGACTGGTTTGAGATCCAGCTGGTCGAAGTCGAAGCAGCTGCAGATGTTTAATGGGCTCTATGCACACAGCTCCACTACTTCCTGAACTTAATGCTTAGATTATTGGATTATTGTCACAATGGCCAGACACACTTGGATTAATCAGTTTGTCCAATAATCTAAGACAGGAAACAAAGGAGCAGCATTAAGTTCAGGAAGTAGTGGAGCTGTGTGCATGGAGCCCATTGGTCTCAGTGAAAAGTTAAATAGAAACGTAGAGCGGCATCATGCAAAACGTTTGGACACCCCTGGTCCAAAATGTCTGTTGATGTGAACAGTCGAGCAGCAAGATGATCTCCAAAAGACTTGAAGTTACAGATGATACATTCCCTTCACATTTTAAACTATATTATATTATATATTCATCAAAATGACAGAAAAGGAAAAGGTTTGTCCACCCTGCATAGTCTGATACCTTGGTCAAAGTTATCTGAGAGCTCCAGTCTCCTGGGTTTCCCATTCTTTTGCAGGCTGCTGCTTTGTTTCTCTTTTTTCACTCTAAAACTGTAGAAAACTAAAATAATTCACTGATATTGATTGAAATATTGAAGAAGAGTGTTTCATGTTTAACTTTCTGCCTTTGGGAGATCGTTTCTTCTTCCACTTACTTGGCTGCTGAGCTGTTCACATTAACAGACATTTGGACAAAGGGGTGCATGGCCAAACTTTTAGCATGATGCCACTGTATGATGATGATGATGTGTGTGAGAGGAAGAAAGAGAGAGAGAGAAAGAGTTACCAAGACGCCAAAATAAAAGCATCAACACTCCAGAGCAGCAGCTGTTTCCAGATAAACAGCAAGAAGAGAGAGGGAGAGAGGAGGGAGGGAGGGGAGGAGGACACAAAGACATCCTGTCGCTGCTGCTGCTGCTGTCGTCCATTCGCCATGTGTTGTTGTTGAGCTGTAGCTAATCCACATGTGCCGCCACATGTGTCTCTCCAGATCTCAACTACTGCACCCACCACAAGCCCTGCATGAATGGAGCCACTTGTAGCAACACTGGCCAGGGCAGCTACACCTGTTCCTGCCGGCCCGGCTTCACCGGCGCCAGCTGTGAGATCCAGGTCAACGAATGCGCTGGAAACCCCTGTCGCAACGGAGGAAGCTGCACCGTGAGTGTTTTCATTACGCATTTCGCTCTCCTTTTTTTTTTTTTGCACAAATTTCCAAATTCCAGACTTTTCCCAGACCCTAATCTCCAGACTTCTCGGTAAAAGAAGTAAATAGATGTGCATAATATAAAAAAAAAGCATGCAATTTATCTTGTTTTCATCATTCTGAATGTGTATGCCATTATGCAACCAAATAATTTCCAGGATATTGTAGACAAAATAGTTAACCCAAATAACCAAGATAAGATAAATAAAATAAATATATTTCCATTATCACTTTTATGTTATGTGTAGGGACTACAGATGGAAATTAGCTGGGAGCTAAATCTGGTGCAACCATCTTTTCATTTTTTTCCTTTAAATGATTAATGTAATTGCACATTGTCCCTTATTAAACTAATAAACTAAACTAAACTAAACTAAACATACAATAGTTTCCATTTTCCATACTTACCAGACCTGGAAATGTATAAAATCAAATTCCATACTTTTCCTATACTTGCGTAGGAAACCTGTTTATATATAGATGCTTGGAAGTAGAGATGAGCCGTGTCCAGATGTTGTTTTGGGGGCAGATGTTTGATGTTTGAGCCACAGATTTCAACAAACCTCTGTCACATCACATCATGTTCAGCTCAGACTGAGAGAAAAGACAGAAAGAAAAAAGAAAAAACGCCAACGCTTGTTCTATTTCCCTCCCCTCCCAAGGATTTGGAGAACACATATACCTGCACTTGCCCTCACGGTTTCTATGGCAACAACTGCGAGCTGAGCGCCATGACGTGCGCCGACGGGCCCTGCTCCAACGGCGGCCGCTGCGCTGACAACCCCGAGGGAGGCTACTTCTGCCAGTGCCCGACCGGCTACGCAGGGTTCAACTGCGAGAAGAAGATCGACCACTGCACCTCCGCCCCCTGCTCCAACGGTAACACACACACACACACACACACACACACACACACACACACACACACACACACACACACACACACACACACACACACACACACACACACACAGACCGAATCTCCTTGTTGTTTACAACTACTTCCGGGTAGAAAACCAGCACGTAATTTGAATGAGAACAGTAGTAACGAACGAGAGTTTAGCTATATATATCATATTTTTCACGCCCTATCACCGTTTAGACAAATCTGAAATGATCTAAGAAACATTACTATTTCTGTGTGTGTGTTTTGTGTTGCTATGTGTTGTATTTATTCAGTTTGGGGGAATCACGGTGTCTAGAAAGCATCGGTGGCTCAGCTGACAGGGACAGCTAACGGTAGCTAAGCTAACGGCAGTAGCTAAGCTAACACCAGGACGTCAGCTGTTAAAACCCTCCCGTTGTCGGACACGACATGAAACTACTCCAGTTAGCTCAGTCATGTTGTAACTCAGATATCCGCTGGAAAAAAATGTTTTTCTCATGGACCATTTATTGAGTCAGTGAGTTATTAAAGTTAAACAGGAAGCTAACGGTTAGCCCGGCTAATCTATGATAACAAAAATGTGCACACAGAAATAGTAACGTCTGTCCAATCGTTGGTTTTATAAACTTTACAAACATCAGATTAGTCTAAACGGTGATATAGTGACATGAAAAATGAGATATAGAACGAAACTCTTGTCCGCTACTATTGTTCTCATGCTAGTTTTCTACCCGAAAGTAGTTGTAAACAAGTTGGCGATTTGTTCTTTACACACACACACACACACACTGAGCTGTTGGACCAATCACGAGCCTCCCTCTGTCCTTCAGGCGCTCGCTGCGTGGACCTGGTCAACTCCTACCTGTGCCAGTGTCCGGACGGCTTCAGCGGGATGAACTGCGACCAACGCGCCGGCGACGACGAGTGCTCCCTCTACCCGTGTCAGAACGGCGGCACATGTCAGCAGGGAGGCGGCGGCGGTGTTGGCGTCGGCGGCGTCGCCACCGGCTACACCTGCACCTGCCCGCCCGGCTACACCGGCCGCAACTGCAGCTCGCCGATCAGCCGCTGCGAACACAACCCGTGCCACAACGGCGCCACGTGCCACGAGAGGAACAGCCGCTACGTGTGCGCCTGCGTGCCGGGCTACGGCGGCAGAAACTGCCAGTTCCTGCTGCCCGAGCACGCCGCCATCCGGGGGACGGAGGTGCCGTGGATGGCGGTGGGCTCGGGCGTGGCGCTGGTGCTCCTCTTGCTAGCGGGCTGCGCCGTGCTGGTCGGGTTTTTCCGCTCCAAAGCCGGCCAGCGCGGCGGCGGCGGCCCGATCGACGCGGCCGGCGGCGAGGGAGAGACGATAAACAACCTGACGAACAACTGTCACCGCGGCGGCGACAGAGACCGAGACCTGGCGGTGAGCGTGATGATGCCGCCGCCGATGACGCCGGGCGTGAAAAACATCAACAAGAAGATGGACTTGTGCAGCAGCATCATTGGCGGCGGCCTTGGCGACCACGATGAAGGGTCGTCACCGGGGAGAAGCAGCAGCTACAAGAGCCACCGCCGCCACGCGCCCGCGGACTACAACCTCGTACAGGAGGTGAACTACGAGCAGGCGGCGAAGGAGGCCATGCTAGAGGCGGCGTGCGAGGACAAGTGCCAGTCGCTGGACTCGTTTGAGTTCGAGGAGAAACGCAGCAAACGTTTAAAATGGTGAATATTTAAAAAAAAAAAACAGAAAAAAAAAACAGTAACACTTTACTTGAGTAGGTATTCATTCATAAGATTGACATAAAACTGTCATAACCATGACATAATAACATCTGTCATAAACATCAATGAATACTTATGACAAAGTTAAAGTTTGGCAATTAGGTCTGCTATGATAGGTTATGTCGTCTTTATGTCAAGTTGTCAGAACAAAAACATCTCAAACAATGTCAGCTTTGCATTAAAAGGCAAGGCAAGGCAATTTTATTTGTATAGCCCATTTTTACAAACAGTTTGTCTCAAAGGGCTTTACATGGCATCGTAACAACATCCTCTGTCCTTAGACCCTCACATCCACTGAGGAAAAACTCCATGGAAAACCCTTTTAACAGGGAAAAATCTGAGAAACCTCAGGGTGAGCAACAGAGGAGGGATCCCTCACCCAGGACGGACAGACGTGCAATAGATGTTGTTACAGACAAGACAGTTTACAGTTTAAAAAGTTTTAAAAGTGACATAACTTACCGAATGACACGTAACGACAGCTGTCATAAGTATTCATTGATGTTTATGACAGCTGTCATGTCATGGTTTTATGTCAATCTTATGAATACCTATTCAAGTAAAGTGTTACCAAAAAAACATAAGAAAAAACAAAAGTTGAGGTTGAGTTTTGCGACGTGTGAGCGATGTCACTGACGTTTCTCTGTTTCTGTTTCTGTTTCTCTCCTTGAAGCGACGCGTCAGAAAAGAAAGCTCCAGAAATGTCTGCATGTGCGGACACAAAGTACAAATCTGTGTTTGTGATGTCAGAAGAGAAGGACGAATGTATAATTGCAACTGAGGTGAGTTCACTGACCTCTGGAAAACCCCACACTGCAAAATCTCAAAATCCTTCCAAGTATATTTGTCGTATTTCTTGTCAAAATGTCTCATTTCTAGTCAAAACTAATCTCTTTTCACTTAAAATAAGACTCATCACCTAAAAATTTACTTGTTTTTAGATAATTTCCATTTGTTTCAAAGAAATTTTCACTTGAAATAAGTAGAAAAATCTGCCAGTGAAACAAGTTTTTTCTGCTTGTAATAAGAAAGAAAAACTTGATCCACTATCAGATTTGTCTACTTACGTATTTCAAGTGAAAATAGGCTTGAAAGAAGTAAAAACTGTTAGTCTTAAGTCTTAAAACAAGCTACTTTTTAATGTGATTAGTCTTATTTTAATTATAATGAGATTTGTTTTGACTAGAAATGACATTTTGACTAGAAATAAGACAAATATTCCTGGTAAGATTTTGAGTTTTTGCAGTGCACTCTCGGTCTCTTTCTTAATAATAATAATGTGACGAAGAAAAAAAACCACACTCTAACCTGTTGTTTCTCTCTCTCTGTGTGTGTGTTGCAGGTGTAACGAGCAGCGCTGGGCTGCCCGTTGCTCATTTGCTCTATGGGAGAGTTTTTATGCTCCTTCAGATGCTGCTCTAACCCTGGGGGGGAGGTGTCCCGCCTTGAGACTGCTGCTGATACTGAGACGTTTAACTGATATTCAGAGTGAGCTGGTTCTCTACTGGAAACTTAAAAAAGGCGCAAGGCAGCGGCGGCCTGTGGGATGAGAAGAACTGGCGGGTTTTTTATATTGTTTTTTTTATGATTATTTTATTAAAAAAAAGAGGAAACGGTTTAAAGTAAACCGGCCACTTAGCTTTCTGTTCTGCCTTCTGTCGGGGAAAAATGAAATAAAAGTATATGATGAAAGGAAGGAACGTGGTCGTCGGTGACACACGATGCTACGATTTCAAGTTGTTGGTTTTTTTGTTTGTTTTTTTTTGCAACATTTGCACCCGGGCCTTTTCTCTAACCCACACGCCGTTGCTGAGCGCAGGAACTGCATCAAACGGTGGATGTTTGGCCATACTGGCCTGTTCACATGGGCGACATGTGGAGACTGTATGTATACTTGATCACTGTGTTTAAACTGAAGTGCGTTTTCTTCTTCCCCCCTAAAGCCCTCCAAAACCATTTATAAATGATGATGATGATGATGATGATGATGATGACATAGTATTGTTCATTATTTTATTATTTTTTCCGTTTTCTTTAATGTTTTTTTTTTTTTTTTTAATTAGGACATATATTTTTGTCTTGATTTAAAAAAAGAAAGAAAAAAAAACACATTGGTTTTTGATACGGATTGTCCTTTTTGTAAAATAAAGAAAAAAGAAAAACAAGAAAAAAGTTATGATTTAAAATTATGATTTAATTTAAGTTAATTTAATGACTTTGTGTTATTTTTATTTCGTATTGTATATTTGTGATTGTTTGTTATTATGATTATTTAAGTTGCTTTTTTTATATGATATTTGCAAAGGCACTTCAGGTCGATGGGACTTTTTTTTTGTTTTTGTTCTGTTTTTTTTTTTTTATAAGAAAATGTTATTTAAGAGGGATTGTACTGTACAAATTGTTATGTTACTGTCTCCTTTACCATTTTTGAATGAAGGAATTAGCCAAGACTATTTTTCCAAATAAAAATATTGCTAAACATGAACTTTTAATCTCGTCCAACTTTTTTTTTTTTTTTACATTGTTGTTGTTGTGTGGAAACCCCGTCTCTTTCCTTTTCGGGGTCCGTGAGCAAAGTTAATCAGTAACATCTGTTGTCTTCCCCTGGCGACCCCATAGTGGGGCTTTTTCTATGCCCACACTGTTGGCTACTGCCAGAAGTTGAAAGTGTCTCCCTGGAGACGAGAAAGAGAGGGATGAGGGAGGAGGATTGGGGGTTGGGGGGGGGCGAGGGGTCTCTCTCCATTCAGAAAAACAACAATGTCCCTTTGCTAGATTTACCACCAACACCACCTCCTATTTTTTCCTTCCTAAAGAACGAGTCAGGTAATTCATGGCTCTGTGGATTTTCACTTCCTGTTTTCACAAGTAGAAGAGGCGACGACGTCTTTAGTGGCTTTTTTTTGCTAATAAACCGAAGCAACTGGAGCTTTTTTTATCTTCTTACAAACAAAACAAACTTTACATTAGTGGATTTACATCTCACTATTATCATCGCCTCTTTAAATCCCCCTCAGCTTTTATTCTTCTTCTTTTTTTTACCTCCTTAATTGCCCCCCCAACAAAGACGCCGATTGTGTTTTTAGACGACAAATAACTGTAAATCATCAGTCGGCCTCTGTGCTCGCCTGCTTGGGGTTTATAACCCCGTGGCATTATGGGAACAGACTTCGGCAGGGCAGACAATGATGGAATTGACAATGGGGCACACAAAAGGGCCACCCTTGGGAGAAGCCTGCGTGTCCCTCGGCATGCTGGGAGAAAAAAGAGAGTAACAGGAACAGATGTTGTTGAGTAACAGATGCCTTCTGGCCAGAGTTCAGCCACGAAGCAGCAGCCAGACCTTCAAAGGCTCAGGGGCTGCAGGACAAAACAAAACATTAAAAAAGATTATCAATGGGCTTTCAGGAAAATACAGCTTTTATATGTATGTATATATATTGTCCTTCTGATGAATCTGTGGTGGAGTTTGAGAAATGGCGAGGAGATACAAGAGAGAGACATGAATACAGACAAAGAAGCTACAGTGAGAAGGAGAAGAGTTCAATCAATCTGAGGGAATAAAAGATGGAGGAAGTACAAGCAGCGTCTCAGGGATCAATAAAAAACATTGTTCAACATGACATCACTCAGCGTCTGTGTTGCAGCTGCCACAACAACACAGTGCTGCTAACACAAAGGCTGTGTCACAACACACACACAGTCTGGTCTCTATGACTTCAGGGGACATTATATTGATTTACGTTTCCATATGTTACACCTTGTGAGAGCGTTGATCCATGAGACGATCTATTTGAGGTTTTATGAATTAAAAACCCATCTCAGTGTAGTTTGCCATCTCCTCTCTCGGCTTCTCTCTGGAGCTCTAGTAACAACAGGTTGGTGTCAGCCAATCGGAATAAAAAATAAATAAAAAAGCAAAAAAGTTCAGATAAAAACACTCTGAGAAACCAGATTGTTCAAGTTGTTGTTGGATGGTGGGTCCAGGTGGTGAGGGGGCGGGGCTTTGGGTGACTGCTTTGTTGTAACATCACAAAGTGACAGGAAGTCCTAGGCCCAGTTTCTGAATACAGGCTGTGTGCATTTCTCTGTGGACTGAGGCTTTGATACTTTCACAGTATTAATATAGAACCTAGAGCTGCTTTATAATCACACTACACATGGACATCTACCTTTATACTGTATGGAGCTTTAACACAAACATCTACCTTTATACTGTATGGAGCTTTAATACAAACATCTACCTTTATACTGTATGGAGCTTTAATACAAACATCTACCTTTATACTGTATGGAGCTTTAATACAAACATCTACCTTTATACTGTATGGAGCTTTAACACAAACATCTACCTTTAAACTGTATGGAGCTTTAATACAAACATCTACCTTTATACTGTATGGAGCTTTAACACAAACATCTACCTTTATACTGTATGGAGCTTTAACACAAACATCTACCTTTATACTGTATGGAGCTCCACCAGGGATGCCCAGACTTCCCTCTCACCGGACACTTCCTCCAGCTCTTCCGGGAGCATCCCAAGGCGTTCCCAGGCCAGCCGAGTTTCTCGTCCAGGAGGCATCTGATAGAGATGCCCAAGTCACCTCAACTGGCTCCTTTTGATGTGGACGAGCAGCGGCTCTCCTCCGAGCTCCTCCCGAGTGACAGAGCTCCTCACCCTATCTCTAAGGGAACGTCTCACCACCCCGCAGAGGAAACCCATTTCGGCCACTCGTGTCCGAGGTGTAGTTCTTTCGGTCATGACCCGAAGTTCATGACCATAGGTGAAGGTATAGGAACATAGGCTGACCAGTAAATCGAGAGCTTCGCCTTTTGGCTCAGCTCCTTCTTCACCACGACAGACCAGTGCACTGACCGAATTACTGCGGCCTCAGCACTGATCCATCTGCCAATCTCTCGCTCCTCCTTCCCTCACTCGTGAACAAGACTTCCTCTACTTGAGGCAAGAGCTCTCCTCCGACCTGGAGGGGGTAAGCCACCTTTTTTCGGTCGAGAACCATGGCCTCAACCTTGGAGGTGCTGATTCTCATTCCAGCTGCCTCACGCCCCAAGTACATGCTGAAGGTCCTAGCTGGATGGAGCCAAGAGGGCGACATCATCTGCAAAAAGCAGAGATGAAATCCTGAACCGGACCCCCTCTGGCCCCTGGCTGCGCCCTGAAATTCTGTACATAAAGATAATGAACAGAACTGGTGACAAAGGGCAGCTATTCCAGGGTCCAACATGCACTGGGAACAGGTCTTACTTACTGCCGGCAATGTGAACCAAGCTCCTGCTCCTGTCGTACAGGGACCGTACAGCCCTTAGCAGAGAGTCTCGGACCCCATACTTCAGAATACCACGAAGGACACGGTCGAATGCCCTCTCCAGGTCCACAAAACACATGTGGACTAGTTGGGCAAACTCCCACAAACCCTCAAGTACCCTGTGGAGGGTACAGAGCTGGTCCAGTGGACAGTGGAAGTAAGGGATGCTGTCGAGCTGAAGGAGGAGTCCTACTGAGCCTGGTTGGCTCATGGGACCCCTGAGGCAGCTGGCGGTTGTAGAAGCCACAGAGGAGGACTACCGCTCAGCCTCTAAGAAATTCTGGCTAACCGTCCGGCGCCTCAGAAGGGCAAGACAAGACAAGGCAAGGCAATTTTATTTGTATAGCCCGTTTTTACAAACAGTTTGTCTCAGGGCAGGGGGGAATCGGGAAGCAGTTCTCCGCCAACACCATTTACTGTATCAAATCAAATCAAATCAAATCAATCTTTATTTATAGAGCACCTTTCATACATGGAAAATGCAACACAAAGTGCTTTACACACATAGAAAATAAAACAATTACAAGTAAAAACCCCTCCCTCCCACACTCCATACTACACACACACACACACACACACACACACACACACACACACTCTCTCACTACTGACGCTAGGGAGACATGGCATGACACTGAAGATTGAGGAAGCGCTATCTTTGGGGCCGTCCACACTGGGAGGAGTCGCAGGCCGTGCCACAGGGGGCACCAGTGCCCAGGCCCCCCGACCCCGGCAGACCACAGCCAGCCGAGCCGAAGGGACCCAGGGACAGCAGCGCCCCCAGCAGCAGCCCAGACACAGCTCCCAGCGTGGAAGACCCCCCTGAGGAAACACTGGAGTTAAAAACTAAAAACATAAGATAGGATAAAAACCCTGAAAAAATAAGTTAACAGGGTAAACAGTTTAAAAAGATAAAAAGTAAATAAACAAATAAATAAATAAAAATATGTAAGATAATAAATAAAATAAGTAAAACAAGTAAAATTATTTAAGGTTAATAACAACTTTAAAAGCCAGATGGAAGCAGAAACATAAAATAAGATAGAACCATGAGAAGAATTTAAAATCTAGTTAAAAGCCTGACTAAAAAGGTGTGTTTTTAACCTTCCCTTAAAAATATCAACTGTCTCTGCGGCCCTGAGGCTCTCCGGCAGGCTGTTCCACAGGTGGGGGCCATAATAGCTAAATGCCGCCTCACCATGGGTTTTGGTTCTGGGTTTTGGTATGGATAAAAGGCCGGTGCCGGAGGACCTCAGGGTCCGCGAGGGTTGATATGGTAAAAGCAGGTCAGATAAATAAGAGGGCGCAAGGCCGTTAAGACATTTAAAAACTAGTAAAAGAACCTTAAAATCGATCCTGAAGCGTACGGGGAGCCAATGCAGCGACTCTAAAACTGGTGTAATATGCTCCCGCCCTCTGGTCCTCGTCAGCACTCGTGCGGCTGAGTTCTGTAATAATTGGAGATTAAAAATACTCTTTTTGGGAAGACCAGAGAGCAGGGCATTGCAATAATCTAATCGACAGGTGATAAAAGCATGCATCAGCACCTCCGTACTGGCCTGAGAGAGAAACGGGCGGACTCTGGCTATGTTTTTAAGATGATAAAAACCTATTTTTGTCATATTTTTGATATGTGGAAGAAAATTCAGCTCAGAGTCAAAAATCACGCCCAGATTTTTTACTGACTGTGTTGGCTTAAGATCCTGTAGTTTTGGTAAAAGTTTCTCTCTCTGGCCTTCAGGACCAATGACTAAAACCTCAGTTTTGTCCTGGTTGAGCTGTAGGAAATTCACTGCCATCCATGACTTGATGTCTAAAATGCAGTTAAAAAGGGCATCAATTGGCCCTGTGTCATCAGGAGACACGGCGATGTACAGTTGCGTATCGTCAGCATAACTATGGAAGCTGATGCCGTGCCTCCTGATGACGTCCCCAAGGGGCAGCATGTACAGATTAAAAAGAAGTGGACCTAAAATTGACCCTTGGGGAACCCCACATCCAATTTCATGGATTTCCGAGGAACATGTATCCATACTTACATAAAAGCATCGGTCTGTGAGATAAGAACAAAACCAGTTAAAAACAGTACCAGAGAGGCCCACCAGGTGTCTAAGCCTATTTAATAAAATGTGATGGTCTACTGTATCAAAAGCAGCGCTTAGATCCAGTAGAACCAACACTGTGAGCTTTTTATTATCTAAATTCCACCTGATGTCGTTTAAAATCTTTAAAAGTGCTGTCTCGGTACTGTGGTATTTCCTAAAACCAGACTGATGCTTTTCTGAAATGTTCTTTCTGTTTAAAAAGTCATTAACTTGGTTAAAAACCAGTTTTTCTAAAACTTTACTTAAAAATGGTAAGTTGGATACAGGTCGGTAGTTATTAAAAATACTTGGATCTAAATTGCTCTTCTTCAGAAGGGGCTTCACCACCGCCGTTTTAAAGGCGGTGGGGAAGACACCCGTTTGAAGAGAGCAATTCATGATGTTTAAAAACTGTTCCTCAAAGAATCCATAAAATGATTTTAAGAGTGATGTGGGAATGGGATCTAAAAGGCAGGTTGTTGGGTTTACTTGGGAGAAAACTCGACCAAGCGTCCTTGCATCAACCAGGGCAAAACTCTCCAGTGTTTCCTCAGGCAAGGACAACAGTTCAGTGTCAACAGATAAAACCTGATGGGATAAAAGGCAGGATCTGATGTCCTTGATTTTGGTTCTGAAGTGGTCTGCAAAGTTCTCACAAAGATCATCTGTATGACAGAGTCGGGGAGCTGTTGACTTCAACTGGGGAACTAGTGGTGGAAGGAATACTTCAAGGAACTCCTCAATCCCACTGACATGACTTCCACAGAGGAAGCAGAGGCTGAGGACCCAGAGGCTGATTCATCCACCACCCAGGCTGAAGTCACTGAGGTAGTTTGGAAGCTCCTCAGTGGCAAGGCTCTGGGGGGTGGTGGTCTCTGGACCGGCAGACCGGGGTGGTAGTCCCTCTATTCAAGAAGGGGGACCCAAGGGTGTGTTCTACCATCTATCTATCCTCAGCCTCCCTGGGACAGTCTATTCAAGGGTACTGGAGAGGTGAAATCAACTGATAGTCGACCCTCGGATTCAGGAGGAACAATGCGGTTTTCGTCCCAGTCGTGGAGCACTGCCCCTTATGGGGTCTTTTCTGGGCAAATTGAATCGTAGGCAACTGGACTTGTATTTGTCTGGGTGGGAAGACGTTTCGCCTCATATCCAAGGGGCTTCATCAGTTCGTACGCAACAAGTCTCACTAGTTGGTCCAACTAGTGCGGACTAGTGAAACATCTTTCCAGACAAATAGTCAAGTCAAGTCAAGTCAAGCAGTTTATTTGTCCCAACTTGGGCAATTCGGTTGCAGTCTAGGTGTTAAAAACATAAAAACATACATTCCAACATATACATACATACATACAACACCTCAAAATACAATACAAGTCCAGTTGCCTACAATTCAATTTGCCCAGAAAAGAACGATGACCTGGATGAATGAGAATATCCATAGACCTTATGGGGTCTTCTATTATAAAAAACAGTAATCACACACTCGCTCTCACGCACACGGTCAATGAAAAAATGAGATCAGGGACAAGAAGCTGGCCTGGTGCCATAGAAGACTTTTTATTTGGAGAAAGAAATCTTTGAAATCACTCATTTTTAAAATTCAATTAATTCATTGAGTACGACATCTAAGTTCTCAGAAAAAAGTTAAAATCATGCCTTTTAGTCTTTTTTGTTTGTTTTTTTTATACATAAAAGATGCGGTTTTACGATGACAAGTGATTTTTTTTCTAAATTTTTTTTTTATAAAATGACAGTTTTTTTTTTTATTCTTCTGACATATTTAACATCTGTTAAAGAAATATTAATGTAGAAAAAACAATTATCAACTTCCCTCCCAGTAAAACAACAGGAAACAAAAAACAAAAAAACAAAAAAAGCATAACACAGTACGTTACAATGCGCTGACATGGCTTCAAAGCACACATATTACAGTACTGTACAAGGGTCCGCCTCAGACAAAATGCACCAAAACCACTTCCACTTTCTGAGGATAGATCAAACCTCTGAAACAGCTCAACACCGCTTATTTACCAAAACAAAAAACACACAGGCCGCAGCGCGTCGTCGTTGTTGGCAACTGGCAACATGAGGTAAAGATTTCCATAAAAGCACCAAAGGTTTGGCGTTAACACTTTTTTTTTTGTTGTTTTTTCTTTTTTTTTTTATTATAATATAGCTTATAACCAACCAACCAACCGACCGACCGACTGCCGGTGAGTTGGAGAAGTTTCTGTCCACTTCCTCCTGGACAGAAAACAAAAACTACTGAGTCAGCAAATCTGTGTGTGTGTGTTGTGTGTGTGATGTTCAGAGGCCAACGGACTGAACGCGCTGGCGGACCTGCTGCTCCTGTGTAAATAAGCAGTTTTTTTTTAATTCCACATTTTAAAAATGGGACATTTATAATGTCAATATTTATAGTGAAGTCCGGACTGAAGGGGATGTGAATCCATCCTACACCTTTTTTTTCCTGGATTCACTCTTTTTTTAAAAGAAAAAGAAAAAAGAAAGTCTTGATTAAAGTGATTTTTCCTCCTCATTTTGTTATATCTAATTATCTCATCACTCGCAAAGTTCTCAAGCTCATTAAAAATTATCTCTGGCTCCTTTTTAAGGGGGACGTCCACTTCTGAAGTCATGTCAATTTGAGAAGGCTCTTTACAAAAAGCTCAATAAGTAGCTACACTGCTTTGATAATAATAATAATCATTTAATGCTTTCGACTGACAAACAGTTTAAAAGGAGAATGAGCAGAAAGCTGGGGACACAAAACGTCTTTTTTAAAGATCACCTTTTAGGCGCTGACGTGAAAAGAAAGAAAGAAAAGAAACACAAAAAAACAGTAGAACATAAACAATCTTAGGCCAAATACTCGAGGGGGGGACGACAACATCTAGGTCTAAGTAACAGGATGTGCAAACTTAATTGTGCATAGAGATCAAATTGTAATAAATATTATTGTGATAAATCAACATTATCACGAGTTTGACTTGGTCAAAACTTGTAGTAGGGGTGATTGTACGTTTTCTTGATTAATTTAGTTTTACTAAAATGTTAAAAAGTTTTTCTTTTTTCTTCAATAGTGCTGCGAGAAAAGCTTTTTTTTTTGTTTTTTTTAAGCAACAAACACTTTTTTTTTTTTTACCCACTTATTGTTATATAACCAGATCCCCGAAAAAGACAAACACAACCAAACACTCAATAATAAAAATCCTGATAAAAGTTACTGATTTGTCATAGTTATTCCAACCAAGTTTAACTTCCTGTGAATGGCTCTTTCACTTTAAAAGTTTTTTTTTTATCGTTTTTTTTTTAATGTTCTGCCGTAATTTCTGCATCAAAGAATCACATGAGCAACAAATAACAAACTGAGCGTCATAGCGATGTACAGGAACTTTACATAGAAGTACTTTAGTAAGCTTTCAAAAAAGTAAATGGATCTATCGTAGCTTTTTAGTTTTTCACTGTTTCTTCGTTTGATGTAGCTTAAAAGATGTGAAGCATAATGCCTGTCTTTGGACCACCGAGGTAATTGTAGGTGTGTGTGTTTGTGTATATATATATGTGTGCGAGGGTTTTTTTTTTTCTTGTTGTTGTTTTTGTATATATACATATATATATTTAAATATATATATAGTATATTTGTGTGCGTGTGTTTGTGTGTATGTGTGTAAAACATGCTGAAACATTTTCCAATGAGTAAAGAGTAATAGTGTCCCTCCGAGCCGCCGGGGGCTCGTCCTGGTTCGAGGTATATATGATCCTGGGGCCGAGCGGTGGCGCCTGTGGAAAATGTTACAAAGCTGTCTGATGGATGATGGTGAAATTCATTCACACTGCTGTGCGTCGCGCCTCCTCTTCCTCCTCCTCCTCCTCCTCCTCTTCCTCCCTCTGTAGTAGTCCCACTCTGCTCTGACTACTCTTCTTCATCGAATCGTTCATCATCATCATCAACAACAACAACAACAACCCTCTGCTCTGCTCTCTCCTGAATGGCTCTGGGCTCCGTTCACTCGTCAATTCACTTAATTCAGAAAAAAAGACTTTATAATCATCTTTGTTATCATTATTATTATTATTATGATTATCATAATTATTCAACAACAAACAAAGTGGGAGGGAGTGAGAAGCTGAAGGAATCTCCTCTCGTGCCGTCGTCAAAACTACGACTTTAATAATGAGAACTTATTTATTCATAGTTTTGAATATTAACGAGTTGTTACTTCATTTTTATCAACATTAATATTCATATTAATATCAACACTTTGGATTTGAAGCACTGAACTGAACTCATGGAGCTGAATTCAGTGAACTGACGGTGAATCCGACCCTTCAAACTTCCCCCACCCCATACCCCCCCATTTCCACTCATTTATTTCCCTAACTTGCATCTCCATAAAACCCCACCCCCCCTCCCCTCCGCCTTGCAGCCCCCCTCCCCTCTCTCCTCTTGTCTTCCTAACCTCTTTGGTGACTCTTTGAACAGGGTTCCTCCTCCTCCTCCTTCTACACCTTCTTGGATTTAAACTCTTTTAAAAAAAAGAAATGGCCGCTCATCGACGTGAATTGATGTTGTCGCTCTGTCGGCTTGTGATTGGTTGTCATGGCAAACCCATAGATATACGTATATACTGACTAGATGCCGCCTTCTGCTTCTCAGCGCACGTCAATAGCGCCGCCATCTTGATACGGGGTTTCTGACCGTAGACATAGTGTATATACGTCTGACAAGCAGTCAGACCCGGTCAGACCCTTGTAGAACAAATGTCAGTGTATTTATGCATGTGGGTGTGTGTCTGAGTATCTAAGTGTATGTTTAATACATAAAAAAAATTGTTGTTGTATCATCAAATATCATGTATCATGTCTGACATTTATAATAAAAAGCAGGGTAGTTGTGCGCACATCCAATGCCTATTTTAGGCCAGGTGCCGGACAGTCAGGATAATTGCAAAGAAAAAATTCTTTGACATTTATAATAAACCAAACGGCTTGAAAATCGGTTGAATATTCAGCGAGTTATAGACGTATTCCACTCAATAGAGCTGTCTGGGAATGCGGCATCTAGTCAGTATATATTATAAATCTATGTGGCAAACCATGCGATGACAGGAAGGGTCTGTGGCTCACGGCCACAGTAAAAAAAAAAGAGTTAAAGGTCCCATATTATACTCTTTTTAATCAATTTCACACAGCTGTCAGACGTCCAACTAAACTGTATTCGAAATGTATTGCCCCAAACTGATCCGTGGTCCTGAAAGTCGCTCAAATGAGCTCTACTGAGAACAAGCTGTTTCTGTACCTGCACCTTTAAGTAACATGGTGACTGTACACGGCAAAGATTATTACCACTTTATGATTTAAAATTGGTCTGTATTTCATCAATTTATAGCTCAGGAGTTTCTTGCTGTGCACTGCAGCCATAGAAACAGACGTGGTAGGCGTTTTATCGCGCTGAGGGGCCGGCCTCGCTCCCGTCGTGACATCACCACAGGAGCTGAGTCTGAACAGCCTGTTTTAGCACCGTTTTACCAGTCGCTGGGCTGCAGAGTTAGCCTGACAAGCCAGACTATATCACTAAAATGTCTAGTCTGGAAACGACCGGTCGACCTCGGCTCAATCCAGGGGGCGGGATGAAGGCTGTCTTTCAAACTGCCTCTGCAGCGCTATGACCAGATCAGAGCAAAGAGCAGGATGTCCTTAGCCTGACAAACCAATTAAAATGTCATCGCGTTAAGCCGCCCAACGACTCTCTAAACAGATAGAGCGCTGTGATTGGTGAACACAAACGGTGTTCGAGACTCAAAAAGTTCCTATGGCTCGTTTCTAGACCCACCTACGGAGCAAATATATTTGCTGCCGCTAGGGTGCAGCTAGATTTCTAGGCTACTGCAGAGTGGATGCAGGACCCGTTTGCTTTCCCTATTCTAGGAGTTGGTCGGCTCAGGGAGGACCAGTTTATGTGTGTAGAGACCAGAAAAAACCTGTTTTTCATAATATGGGACCTTTAAAAAAAAAGGTAAAACCACTTTTCTTTTTGTGTAGGAACCCTGGTTAAAGGCTGAATCGCTGTTCCCTTGATAACTAAAAACATCAACAAGGCTGTTAGGAGGACCGCCTGCCTGAGGAGTGGGCTCTCCCCCCTCCCCCTCCCCTCTCCCCCCCCCCCCCTCTCTCTCTCTAGTTGGAGGAGGCCCCGTGGCTGGGCATGTTGGCCATGCTGCCCACCATGCCAGCCGCGGCGGCCATACCTGAGGGTCCTCCCAGCGCCGGAGGACTGTGCTTGGTAGGTGAGGTCATGTCGGCTCCGCGCCCCTGGCCCGGGCCCGGGGTCGGGGGGGCGTGGGGGTGGGGGTGGGGGTGGGGGTGGTGGGCGTGCTGCAGGGCGTGGCGCTCCAGCAAGGTGCGGTGCGTGAAGGCCCGGTGGCACACGTTGCACTGGAAGGTGCGCTCGGCCCGGTGGGTGCGCATGTGCACGTTGAGCGAGCTCTTCTGCGTGAAGCGCTTGCCGCACATGGAGCACTGGAAGGCCCTGACGCCGGTGTGCACCACCATGTGTTTGAGGAGGTAGTCGCGCAGGGAGAAGGAGCGCCAGCAGATGGAGCACTGATGAGGTTTCTGACCTGCAGAGACACAGACACACACGGGTTAGTACATGACCTTTACTTTCATGTAGGGATGTCACGATTATACATTTTCTTGGTACGATTATTGTCAGAGAAACAATCACGATTATTACGATTATTATGCATTAATTAATTTCACAACACTATGAATTAGGGCTGTTCGATTAATTGATTTAAAATCGTAATCGCGATTATTTGGAATTGTAAAAATCGATTTTTTGAAATCGTAAAAATCGATTTTAAGAACGAAAGTTTTTATTTTTTATTTTTGTTTTTTACTGATCTTTTATTCCCTGAAATACATTTAACCCTCCTGTCGTCCTTCTGGGTCAAATGTGACCCAATCTGTTCCCTTCCTCCATCCTTCCTTCTTTCCTTCCTTCTCTCCACAACCCTTTTCCCCTTCCTTCCTTCCTTCCTTCCTTCCTTCCCTTCGTCTTTACTTCTTCTTCCTTCCTCTTTTGATCCAATTGACCTGATCTGTTCCCTATCCCTCCATCTTTCCAGTCCTTTTCCCTTCCTTCTTACTTTCTTCATTCCTTGAACGAATCTGTTCCCTCCCTCCACTTTTCTTTCCTTCCTTCTTTCCACAATTTTCCCTTCCTTCATCCTCACTTCTTCCTTCCTTTTCGACCCAGTTGACCCAATCTGTTCTCTCCCTCCCTCCATCTATCTTTCCTTCTTTTTTCCCTTCCTTCTCTCCTCACATCTTCCCCTTTGTCCTTCCTTCCTTCCTTTCCTTCGTCCTTACTTCTTCTTCCTTCCTCTTTTGATCCAATTGACCTGATCTGTTCCCTATCCCTCCATCTTTCCCTTCCTTCTTTCCAGTCCTTTTCCCCTTCCTTCTTTCTTTCTTCCTTCCTCTTCCGTCCTTGAACAAATCTGTTCCCTCCCTCCACTTTTCTTTCCTTCCTTTTTCCCTTCCTTCTTTCCACAATTTTTCCTTCCTTCCTTCCTTCCCTTCATCCTTACTTCTTCCTTCCTTTTCGACCCAGTTGACCCAATCTGTTCCCTCCATCTATCTATCTTTCCTTCCCTTTTCCCTTCCTTCTCTCCTCACATCTTCCCCTTCGTCCGTCCGTCTGTCCGTCCTTCCTTCCCTCCTTCCTTCCTTCCTTCTTTAACTGTTTAAGACATCTTTAACTGACGGTGACAGTTTGTACAATACAATACAAAAACAAAACAATACACATAAAAAAGATTCACCATTTGTGTGAAATCTTGTCATAATGAGTTTTGATTAATGACGAAAGAAAAAAGTGTTTTGTCACGTCAAACACACACACATTGACCTTTGACCTTTAACCTGTGACCTTCACAATCTAACCTGCTCCTGTTTGAGACTGAAAACTGCTGACGAACGATGTGAATCCTCCACAACGAGCCGACACAGACAGACAGACCCCTAATTACACATTATTACACATTTCACACCTGAGGCTGAACACAACTCTGGTATTTTAGTACAAGTATTTACTGACCATGTTTCTTTTTTTTTTTCCTTCTCTGCAGCTCGTTTTGCTGTTCTTCATTTTTAGAATTTTTTTTTTAATTGCCAGTAATCATCACACTTATTATGTCTGTGTGTGTGAGTGACAGTCTAGACAGAGGTTGAAATGAAAATGTAGTCAAACCACATCACATGATCCCCTGTTTCTATTAATAACGGCATCTGGAGCCTGGAGACGATCAATTGTGTCAATCTTCCCCCCAAACCAGATTTGAATTTCTAACGCTTCTTATATTAAAGGTACATTGTGTAGGAATTCCTCCCATCTAGCGTTGTGGTTGTGTATCGCAAGCAACTCAATCATTTTTCTTTTTTCATGCTGCATTCACGTGAAATCGGGCAGACGGCAGACGGACAACGGCATAAACAAGCCTCTATGTAAACAAGTGGTCCGTCAGCACGAGGCAAAACAATACACGTGACGATATGTTGTCATGGCGATGTCGTATTGTTTACCCGACCCACGTTTTACCGGCTTTCTCTGGACTTCTGTGACTAAAATGACTAAAATCTGGTTTGTTAGCGACGGCCGTCTGCCCGACTGCAGGTGAATGCAGCGTCAGTGTAACGCTCCGTTCCTCCTCACTGCACCGAGCTTACCCGCTCCATGTAGATATGAATGATATGGACGGCTCATTCAGAGCTGAAAGGAACACTTCAGTTTGTTGATGGGGGGGATTACTGGTGAATGAAAAACAGACTTTTGAACCAAATTATCGATTTTCGTGAATAGATAACAGGAGAAGTTACACAATGTCCCTTTAAATATTCAAATTATAATCAAAATTTTAATGTTTTTTGTTTTTTTTAGCTCATAATATACACCTATACCAGTTTATTATTACGTCCCGCGTCCACTAAAGGGCATTCCAACTAAATCTGTTATGTAATATTTGCACACACACTTAGTTTTTACCAACTCAATATAAAACGCCAAGAAGGGAAATCAAAATATTATAAGTAGTGGTGCAACGGATCACAGTTGATCTGGTCTGATCGCTCTCCACGGATCGGCACGCAAGGGGTGTGCAGATCGATTGATAGATTTAAAAAAAAAAGAAAAAAGGTGGTGTGTGTGTCGTGTGGGAATAAACAGGCAATTAAAAAAAAAACTCTGCTCGTAAATTTGAAGCTGCAGCTCTTCGGGGGTTAAAATTGTTTACATCTCGATGCACGATAAATCCACTTCTCTTCGAATAGCGAAGTTCATTATGACAGCCCTAATCTAAGAAGTCATCTAGCAACAATGGCGGACTACAGCCTTGTGTTCGTGCTGCAGAAGCTACTGCAGCAAAAACTTCAGTAACCCTTTAATTTACAGGCTGCTAATTACGTGACAATGTCAAGAATCGTAATAGATCTTGTCTGTCAATGGAATGTAGAGAAGAACTTGTTCAGGCCATTTTCTTATCTGCACTTGATTACGGTGAAGTCATTTACATGCTGCTCCTCTCTCTACATTGAAACCCCTGGATGCACTTTATCACTCTGCTCTTCGTTTTATTACTGGAGATGTTCCGAACCCATCACTGTGTTCTTTATAACAAGGTTGGCTGGCCATCCTTAAGTGTAAGGAGGGAACAACATTGCATGGTTTTTATTTACAAAGCTTTACTTGAAATTTTTACCTGTTTATCTTACCAGCTTAATCTCACTTAGAATCTGTAACTTACACACTCGTTCACAGGACACCTTGGTTTTACAAATTCCCAGTATCAGGACAGAATTGGGGAAGACTGCCTTTCAGTTTTATGCCCCCCAAAAGTGGAATAACCTACAAAACTGTCTGAAACTGGATCATCTTATTTCTTTAGATAGTTTTAAAAACGTATTATCGAATGTTTTACAACCTGTATGTAATTGTGAATCATGACCTTGTATATTGTATAATTGTGTTTTTTGTAATCAGGGCGTCATTGAAAAAGAGAGCTCGCTCTCAATTGACCTTCCCTGAATAAATAAAGGAGAAATGAAAATGAAAATGAAATGAAGAAATAGCAAAAATAACAATTAATTGCGTCATAATGCCTAGAAATAACCTTCGATTTCAGGCCCTAATACTCCGTCGCAGCTCTCAGAGTCGTTTTCATTTCTGGAGACGATGCTGTAAAAACAAAGAGGATGGCAGCAGAGGGAAGCACGTCACGGTCCGGGGTCACGGGTCACACCGGCAGACAACCGGAACTGTTGATACACTGCAAAAACTCAAAATCTTACCAAGACTATTTATCTTATTTCTAGTCAAAACAAATCTCATTATACCTAAAATAAGTATATTTATACATATACATACATAAAAAGTAGCTTGTTTTTAGATACTTTTTACTTATTTCAAGCATATTTTCACTTGAAATAGTGGAGCAAGTTTTTCTTTCTTATTTTTTCTACTTATTTCAAGTGAGAATTTGTTTGAAACAAGTGAGAATGATCTAAAAATAAGTTAATTTTTAGGTGATGAGTCTTATTTAAAGTGGAAAGAGATTAGTTTTGACTAGAAATGAGACATTTTGACAAGAAATAAGACAAATATTCTTGGAAAGATTTTGAGTTTTTGCAGTGTACGAGTCAGTTTGCTGCTAATTACATGACAATGTCAAGAAATAGCAAAAATAACAATTAATTGCGTCATTATGCCTAGAAATAACGGTCGATTCCAGGCCCTAATACTCCGTCGCAGCTCTCAGAGTCGTTTTCATTTCTGGAAACGATGCTGTGTTGTAGGTAAAACTTTTCAGGAAGTAAAAACAAAGAGGATGGCAGCGGAGGGAAGCGGCATCTTACCGGAGTGGATGAACATGTGCTTGCTGTAGTTCTTCCTGGAACGTAAAGATTTGCCACAGTGCGTGCAGTCGAACGAGGTCTCGGATCCCTGGGAGGAGGGGGAGGGGCCGGCGGAGCAGGAGGAGGAGGGGGGCGGCGGCGGCGGGGCCGGGGTCATCGGCGCCGGGGGCGGCTGCTGCTGCTGCTGCTGCTGCTGACTGGGCTCCGTCCCCGCCATGCTGTCGATCCCGCCCATGTAGAACGGCGCCGGCTGCGACTGGCTCACCGGGTACTGGAACAGGAGCTGAGGACGGAGGAGGAGAAGGAGAAGGAGAAGGAGAAGGAGAAGAAAAATAATTATTGTTGAAGTCAAGAAATAAACGGCTCAGCTCATCAGCAAATGTTCACTGGCCTCATCTATTGGTTTTGTCTGGATATTTATGGAGATGGATAGGGTAACAGTTTTAAATAACAGATATCACCATGAAACTTCCTAAGTTTATCACTGACATTAAGACAAATATTTTTTGTATTAGAAGTCTTGTCAAATTTTATTTTTAAATATGTAAATGAGGCAATATCTGATGAAATATGCGCTAATTTGCATACATTTCCAGAACCGAAATCTGAAAAATGGATAAAGCCACATGTTAGAGTCAGAAGTTTTTACAGAGGAGGGTTTTGGATATCTCTTTTTATTACTTTGTAAATGAGAAAATACTGTCACCAGCCCTAAAAAATCCAATTCAGCCCTGTTTTTAGGAATAAAATGTTGTATAAATGAGGCTGTGAATGATATATCAACAATCCCCTCTGTAAAAACATTCAGAATATAGACAGGGATCAAACTGGAAGGTTTGGTGTCTGTAAGTGCTGCTGAAGTGGAGATTTCGGGTTCAGAGTCTGAGGAAAAACTCATTTTGAGAAAACGGCCTTTAAAGACTTGTACTGTAAAATTCCATAGATTGTTAATGTAAATCACACGTTTACGATTGGTTGCGGATACGGAGGAAATGACCATTTTTGAAGCCTACATCATTGTTCAGGAGAGAGAGCTTTACAATGAGACCTGACATGACATGGGTCAGACAACAAGCACAGCACAGTATGTCACAATAGCATGTTAACTTTTGGCAAATTTAGGAGAAATCTACCAACAAAAGAGACAGAATTATGTAAAATAAAAACCTTAATGTGGATTTTCTACCATTTCGTTTGACTTTTATGAAAGAATACATGTTAAGGAAGAAAAATAGCCAAAAATCTCAAAATTGACCAGTGCATGAAAAAACAGTGTTTTTGCCTGTTGGTGTCTCGCCTTATATCTTGAAAAAATAAATTTCTTCAAACTCTTAAAGGGATAGTTCAACATTTTGGCACAGTGGCCCATTGCCATAATCCCTATAATCTTAGCAGTAGGTTTGTTACCTTTAATTGTCGGTGCAAGCTATTTTTAGAGCGGTTTACTGTGGCCTCAAGGCAACATTGCAATTGTCTATAATGGTACGTTGTTGCCTTCTGATAACAGGTGCATTTTAACACGTTTCCATTATTTAAAAAGGGATACTTCACCCAAAATCAATAATAATTCACCAATTTTCTATTCACCATCATGCCAAGGAAGGGTTGGGAGAAGTGGCTCTGGTGATGTTTGTGTGCATGCTGCAAGATGTTTGTTTGTCGTTTGTAAACCATTGGATGTTGGATGTAAACATGGAGGAAGCCACTGGGAGCTACTGCTACAACAGTAGTCAGTACAGACGAGCAGTATGGAGGTATCTGGATGTTTCATAGTGTGTGTTTTGGACGATTGAGTTCCCCCTGGAAGTCCTAACGCGTCTGACTTCTCCAAACACTTCTCTGGCATGACGGTGAGTAGAAAACTGGTGAATTATTGATTTTGGGTGAAGTATCCCTTTAATAACCAGATAAATTGCATAGAATTATTAAAAATTAAACTTTACCAATCTATTAGTGCAAATATATTTATAGGAAGTTATGTTTTTAGACTGTTTTAGTGGAGCAAAATGGCAAACCTGTTTCTTTACCCGTTTCAGTATGGCTTCCTGGAAGTCATGTGATAAATTAAATCATTGTTATTAGTGCATTGTTATTAGTTCCCTATGGTAAAGTATTACAGCATTAAAAGAAATGCATTGTGGAGATGTGACAGGCCACAAACTGGTATGTTGCTGCCTGAGGGCAACACTGTACCATAGCCAGATAAATGCGAACATACTTGCTGCACAACAGTTGTCATTTAGTTTCAAATTAACAGGTTTCCTTTGTCTCTGCTGACAAACTGAGTGATATGACGACTCTCTGACACATTTCTTACATACAGCTCCTCGACGTTTTAGACTTGCTAGCATAACTCAGCAGCAAGCAAACAATGAACACTGATTATATGTCAATAAAATTATTTTTGTTTTATTATTTCCAAACTAAAATATCTAAATCAGGCCTGCATGATTTCAGCAAACGTCCGATGTGCGAAGTGTGCGGTGTGACAACTGAATAAAAATATGAAAAAAAAAAAAAATATATATATATATATATATACAACTCAAGAGACCACTGCCAAAATGATCAGTTTCTCTGGTTTTACTATTTATAGGTATGTGTTTGAGTAAATTTTTTGTTTTATTCTATCAACTACCGACAACATTTCTCCCAAAATTGAAAAAAAAAAAAAAATTGTCATTTAGAGCTTTTATTGGCTAATGACTAAACTAGTCTAAATAACAAAAATATCAAGTCTTTTCAGACCTTGAATAATAATAATAATGCAAAGAAAACATGTTCATGTTTATTCCTAAAGAACACAGCAAGAATATTTTAACTCAGGAAGAGTTTATAAATCAGTTTTTGTGGGATAATGTCGATGTTTAATCCCAGCAGTGGTTTTTATAATCTTCCTATAAAACCAGATGTGGTCCAGGTGATCATCTCATCAGTGTCTCATTAAGTAGAATGAGTTGTGTTTGTGTTGGTATTTAAAAAAGAAAAGAAAAGAATGACTGTCATACATGTAGAGATGCTTTTTTCTTTTTTTCTTTTCTTTATTAGGATCCCCATTAGCACCTGCCACAGCATCGGCTATTCTTCCTGGGGTCCGAAGAAACTGGGGTCCGAAGAAACATTTTGTGAAAGTGGTCTCTTATTTTTTTCCGAAAAATATGAGTTAAAATATTCTTGCTGTGTTGTTTAGGAATAAACATGAACATGTTTTCTTTGCATTATTATTATTATTCAAGGTCTGAAAAGACTTGATATTTTGTTATTTAGACTAGTTTAGTCATTAGCCAATAAAAGCTCTAAATGACAATATTTGTATAAATGTTGTCGGTAGTTGATAGAATAGAACAAAAACAAATTAATTTAATTTTACTCAAACACATACCTATAAAAAGTAAAACCAGAGAAACTGATCATTTTGGGAGTGGTCTCTTAATTTTTTCCATATATATATGTATATGAATTTTTCAATATGTTTTGAACATTACAACTCCGCCCCAACAAACACAATAACTGTTTTTTTCCCCCTGAAAAATACTTTGTCTTGAAAATTCACCCTAGGGACAGAAAAACCATGGACACAAAAGTCAAGTTAACATGGTCATTAATACACGTATCCATCCATCCATCCATCTATTACTATTTCATTTATTTTTATTGTCTTTTAAATATCTTTTCTCCGATTTCATCATGTTCTCTCTCATTTTTTTTGTTTTAGAAAAAGGTAAATTGCTACACCTGTTTCTATATATAAATAAAATACATAGTTTATTTTCCCTGTCCAGTCCATTTTGAAGTGAAAACATAACTCACAGTCGAATGTACGGTAAATTAACTCATCACATGAGTCCGATGTGACACTTTAAGTTCCTCAGGTGTTGTCAAACAAGGGCAGGACTGTGTGTTCGTGGCTCAGGGTCACACAAACCTTCAAACAAATCACGCACCTGTCATTCAATCACCCTGGTTAAGTGGTAGTTAGAGACTCGTCAGGTACGACTCGTCACGCAACATCATGTGTTAACAGATTTATTGGATCGGTTAAGTGAACGCCTAGAAGTGTGTGTGGGTGTGTGTTGTGTGTGTGTGTGTGGGCGTCAGAAACTCATGATTTAATTCAAATAAAACGTATAAAATGTTCACATTTGTGAAGCCGAAATCAGAAAATGTGTGGTTTTTTTCTCATGTCCCCGCTCTTTGTCATCAAACGAGAGTGAAATGAATTTTTAAAAAAATCCTTTATAATCCTATACACATAAATATACACATGTGGGAGGCTAATTAGATAAATAACCAGATTTAATATTAATAATAACAAAAAAAAGCAATAAACATGTCTGTCTATCTATCTATCTATCTATCTATCTATCTATCTATCTATCTATCTATCTATCTATCTATCTATCTATCTATAGGGTTTCCCGCAGCAGAAAGGGTGCGTTTGATTTCAGCTTCGGGCCATAAGATGACGTTGGCACGCTGCTTGTGTGCCCGCGGGCCTCATAGGCTCTAAATGACAATATTTTTATTTCAATTTTGGGAGAAATGTTGTCGGTAGTTGATAGAATAAAACAATTTTTTTTTTTTAATTCAGGGTTCCTACAGCTTAAGCCAACTTAAATTTAAGACTTTTTAAGACGTTTTTAATGCCACTTGAAATGAAATTTAAGACCGACTTCACAATAAACACAAATGCAAAAAAAAAACAAAAAAAAAAAAAACGTCACCACATCTATTACATAGGGTTAGGGACAATTTTACCCACTTTCCTATGTGGTCCAAGGTAAAGTGACTGCTACATGAATGATTGGGGGGGAAAAAAAACTGATTTGGGAGCTGGTGGCGGTGAGAAATGTAGCCTTGACGACCGCCACTAACTTCTCTATGTCAGAATGTTAACAATTATTTTGAGATTTGAGACTAATTATAATCATAAAACCCCACTTACCAAGTGTTAACATTTTCAAGACCTTTGAAAAATGTATTTAAAGGGATAGTAGCATTTTTTTAAAGTGTGGTTGTATGATCTACAAATAGCCCCTAAGTACTTTAATTGCAGTAGAAGACTCTCTGCACTCCTCCCGTTAGCAACGCCAGCCCATAATAGCCCTGCCCAGGATTTACAACATACAGTGTTATGAACAGACCCAAAGAAACGGCCTATTTTCGCAGCCTAAAAGAGGTTTTACCTGAAAAAAAATACACAGTTCCATTGTTCGCTATAATATAATTTTTTCAATCCCCTCAAAGTGCAGGAAAAACACAGTTTTTATTTGGACCTAACCACTGCTGATCGGCGGGCGCTAACCCTGGGCGGAGGGATACGTGAGTTGGTTAGGTCCAAATAAAAACTGTGTTTTTCCTGCACTTTGAAGGGCTGGAAAAAATTATATTATAGTGAACAATGGAACTGTGTATTTTTTTTCAGGTAAAACCTCTTTTAGGCCGCGAAAATAGGCTGTTTCTTTGGGTCCATTCACAACACTGTATGTTGTAAATCTCTGGGCAGGGCTATTATGGGCTGGCGTTGCTAACGGGAGGAGTGCAGAGAGTCTTCTACTGCAATTAAAGTACTTAGGGGCTATTTGTAGATCATACAACCCCACTTTAAAAAAATGATACTATCCCTTTAAGACATTTTAATGCCAATTAAGGCCTTGTTTTTAGATGAATGAATTCAATGCCTTTCCGTAAGGATCCGTAAGAACCCTTTAACTCAAACACATACCTATAAATAGTAAAACCAGAAAAACTGATCATTTTGGGAGTGGTCTCTTAATTTTTTCCAGAGCTGTATATATATAAATATATATATATATATATATACACTGTATATATATATATACACACTATATACACACATACACACATACACACCTATACATCTGTCCTCCTTTCCCTCACATATACACATGACCTATATGTTGTATTGTTTGGAGCTGTATTGTATATATATTATGCAAATAGGTTATATATTCTGTTGGCATGATGCCATGTAGGCATCGCTCAAAGCACCGACTGTGACGCTGTGACGAATGACGATCATTCCGCCCTTTGTCTCTTTTCACCGTCCTTATAAAGGCATAATAAACATGTACCGTAAATAATAATTACAATATAATGAGATAAATGAAAACCTGCTCGGTGCGTGTGTGTAACTCTGTCTGGAAACTCCTAGAAACAAAGACAGAACCAGAACCAGTGGAGTCAAACCAGAAAGTCCAGTTAACAGTTTCTTGTCCACATGTTTTCATCCAAACGTTGCCAACTCATCTCACTCAAGAACTAAGAAGAGATGTCAGAGTAAAAACAACGTATTGTCTCTATTGTCTTCCGCCTTTGAACCCTTCGCCAATTAAAAAGATGTCAAACAGAATCTGAACTACTGTCACAACTTTCTCCAGTTTGATTTCCTCCTGACGGTCCGTACCATCCTGAAACACATCGATGGAAACTTCTGATACACAAAAGTCACATAAAACTCTCTCCAAAGTAGAGACGATGCATTTTTCTATTGCTCTAAATTCAGTTTTTTTTGTTTTTTTTTTGCCCCACCTCTACCTGGACTGTGATGTTTCTCTCTCTTTCCCATTCCTGCTTCATATAAACGTACAGTACATCATCGGATTGTGAATATCCCTCACAATAATGTGGCTGCTTGATTGCAATGCTTTTACAGTAAATGAGTTAAAAAGACTAACTTTTTTTGTTTTTTTTTACTACAGGCACAGTTTTAGAAGCACAAGTAGAAAATGTAAGGGTGTGTGTACACTGTAAATCGACTTTTCGCAAGGAAATATTCACATTTACTTTTTCATTCATGATCCTCACACACACACAGGTCACAGACACCTGTAACGACAGATGCCAGATTCTTCTGAGTCGCCCCTTACATGTTTAAAATAAACAAAGAAACCCCCCCCCCCACAGCAAAGTTACTGGTTGCACATGCACAAGTAGATGAAAAATGTACTTGCACTGTCGATCGATCACTTCTGATGATTTAAAACAGAAACGTTTGGAGACAAAAACAGCAGAGAAACTGAAGACCTACTTTTTTTAGCCTGGCTTTTAACTGATTCTTATTATTTTTATCGTTATAAAACATTCAATTTAATTTATTATTATTATTATCTTTTTTATTCTATTTTAATTCATCCATTTTTATTCTATTCTATATTCTATCCTACTCCACCTGTCTATTTGACTTCATTTTATCTAGTGTCTTTCTCATCTTCTCATTTTATCTATTTTACTTCATTTTATCTGGTGTGTTCCCCTTTGCAAATGATTAAGTGTAAAATAGAGTTTCCTCGATGTCTCTAAAATACAATGTTATAAAATGATTGTGTATGTGAATGTGAATGTATGTGTGTCTCCAAATATGTTCCTTGTTTTTATCATGTTTTATCATGTGACACACTGCCGTGGGCATGAAAAATGCTCTACAAATAAAGCCTGATTGATTGATTGACTGATTGAAAAATACACAAACTGCCAGGAATAATGATTGTCCATACGCTTTATATTCTTGCTCCCCCATTGATCCACCTCTGTCAGTGTCTAATCATACATTACATTACAGCCCTGCGTGAGCTGCACACATCAGCCCACATCTGGCTGTGAACCAGCGCCGACAGACACCTCTCTGCCTGTCGGTACAGGCTCTCAGCTCTCGGAGATAAACTGTGCACATGAATGAATCACTTCTCCACCTCCACAGTCTGAAGTGAACCCCCAATAATGACGATAGCGAAGGGGGAAGAGGAAACCCACCTGGTTGTTGATGGACTGCGTGGTCGGCGGCGGCGTCAGGGGCTTGTTGACGCGTCCTCTGGGGTTGAACGCCATGGCTCTGGGGGGTTCGCTCTGGGGCCAGAAGTTCTCAGTGAAAACCCCTTGCTCATCGTAGAAATCCTGCAAACAAAAACACACAAACACACAAATAGAGGCTCGGTTAAGAAATCTAGAAACACAAGAAGTCGAACCCTGCAGCGCTTCTCTCCCGCCGCTCACCTGCTGCACGGTTCTGAACCCCCCCTGCGCCTGCTGAAGCACACTGAACGGCCGCAGCTCGGTGAGCGTGCGCATGTTAGAGGAGCTGTAGTCCAACTGTGCGTTCATCCTTTTCTCTCTCTCTCTCTCTATCTCTCTCTCCGCTGCGTCTCGCTTCGTTTCATGTGCTGATACGAAACAAACCACGTCTCCCTCATTATATGAAGCATCACAACTGGATATGCAAATATCTCATAACACACACCTATACATGACAGCAAAGACATAACGCACAGAGGCGTCCAACCGGTCCGACTACATCATGTCTGCGCTGCACACGATCGACGGCGCTGTTTGAAGTGCGATGGGAAGTTAAAAGCAGCTCTCTGTAACCTCGGTAACCTCTGTTATGCACCTCGCAGACACGAAACCAGACGGAGTGGTTTGAAGTATCTCTTTGTAAAAAAAAAGTTCTGCAAATCAAAATGAAAAGTCTCTACTTTTTTATTTTTATTTTTTTATTGACTGTATCAAATAACTGAATAATCAAAAGGTTACCTCTTGTCACAACACTACACAGATGTGATCGACATCTGGGCACAGTTGTTCAAAAGGTAATTTAATTGGATTTTGGATAATGGATAGGAGCAAATCTTGAAAATGGGTGGTTTCAAAACCAAAAAACGGATTCTGAGATTGGATTGGATCACGTAATCCAATCTTGGTTTTAATCTGGATCAGAATCTCAATTTTTTAGTGGGATCGGGAAAACTTTGATCCAAAAAAAAACAACCAAAACAGCAGTTTGATGAATTTCAGGAACAAAATGTCATTTGAATTCAATTCAAATTGGTCAAATAAGCAATGTAGTATATAAACATAGATATTGTGCATCTGAAAATGTTAGTGTCAAAGTAAATAAAGTTATCTTTTGGTTATTTAGAAAAAAATAACTTTTCTCCAACTACTGGATAATTAAATTTTAAAAAAATGAAATTGGTATTTTGAATTTTTAAGTTTGACTTTTGAAAAACATCGAAAAATATTCACAATGTATTTGACTAATGTACTGCAAATTTGTTTTTTTTTAAATTCATTTGTTGTGGGTCAGATCAGGTCTGGCTGTTTAAAAGACCAGATTTGGTAATCTTGAAAAGTTTGGATCAGGATCAGACTGATCCAATCCAACAACTGGGATAAAAGTAAAGACGGATTACGTGATCCTGGATAACAAAAAAAAAAAAAAAAGGGATTTCAAAATCTGGATAATTTTGATCCAGATTACACCTTTACTGGGCCCTGACCTTACAGTAACAAAGCTGCAGCGCTTTCACAGTCTACAAGAAAAATGTGTTGGATTTATATACATTAATTACTTATGTTTTAGTATTTAATGATAAAAGTGCTTTAAAATCTGTACTATAACTGTGTAGTTACTGGCATGTCATATTCATTTTATTGATGTGTCTTTTTAAAAAGAGACAGAGCATGTTAATGAACATTCATTTAGTAAAGATTGGTAGCACTTCTGGACTTCAATCTTTATCTTTCATTTTCTATGTAAATTGTTTATTTCTCCAATTTTTTGATGTTATGAATTTCTGTATTATCTTTTTTTTTTTTACTATGAAGACCACCGCTGTTGTTTAATTTCATTAATTTCATTGTTTTTATGTAGGCTATATAATATGCAAATAAACTAAACTAAACTAAACTAAATGTCAGATTTAGCCCCTATTTATTTTTGTTAATTATTCATATATCCACTTTTACCAGATGACATGCAGGTGTGCCGTACATATTGTAGCCATAGCGATATATGTGTAGTGTATATAAGATATTTTCTTTTATTTTCAGTTTCCAAAGTATCAAAGTATCATTGTTTTCTTAGACCGATGGCTCTGAGTTTTGGGTTGGGTGGATGGAGGGAAGTTGTTGAGAGATTTGAAAGATGTGACAAATCATTTTGGACCAAGTATGAAAATCAATAAAATATATGTGTTCAAAAAAGAGAAAGAAAAAAAGTCAGATTTAGCACAAAAGACTAGTTTTTATATCCGTTGTCCCTGTCCAGGTCTTACAAAGGCTTCCGAAAATGAAACCCACATCCATATCTCTCCGAGAACATTAATCAACAGGCTCTGGTAATTAAAATGATGACGATCCTACACCAACCAACAATTTCCCTAACTTTTTCTTCCTTAAAGGTTGACTATGTAGAATTACAAGAACAACAACAGAAAAAGAATTCCAGCAGTCGATTGCCAGACCGTTGCTAGGGACTCCGCCCTGATCAGAGGACAGCAGAGGAGGAGAACTAAGCAGGATATTTACCTTATGTTTCATTTTTACCGTCTTTAACAGCATAATAAATGACTTGTAGCTTGTTACAGGGACAGTGGAGGCTCTCTGCTTCCACACCGCTGCTGCTCAGAGCATCAGAGCCTCCGCTGTCACTGCTCTCGTCAAGTTGGAAAAAAAAAAAAAAAAAGGAGCTCCGTGGCACCGAAAGTCCGTGACGATAAACGTGTTTATGACAGATAAGACTACACAAATACACCCATCCTAACAAGTATATGATAATCCATTGATCCACCGATTGATTATTAAAAAGGCTTGGTTGAAAACAAACGCGTAGGACCGGGAGGAGGCAGGAAAACAGCGGAGAACTGAGCCACATGTCGGCTACAGGCAGGTACGAATGTAAACAGAACGTTGACAGATAGTCAGTTGTCGAGCCCGTCAGAAAAATTAAAAATAATAATTCAGACTAAAGATTTTTTTTTTTGTGGAAAAGCAATACTTTCATTCTGTACCCCTCTAAAGGCCCCATGGATGTATTATTTTTGAAAAAATATAGCTTTTAATAAATATTCTACATATTCAACCTTTAAGTTATTGTCGTGACTCATGTGCTGTGACATTTAAACAATGGTTTAACATTGGCATCGACTGTGCGACCTCTCTGGTACGCTGCCGCTGTCAACAGCCAAAACTAAGAAAGGTTAATGGGCGTTAATGCACAGCTCTACGACTTCCTGAAATAAGCCAGCTCCTTTATTTCCTGTTTTACATCATTGGACTAATAGATTAATCCAGGTGTACCGAGAATTAACGCGCCGGGTCCGGGTGTCGGACCGCATCTGTCAGGGTCCGCGGTCCCATGCAAACCAATCACCGGACATATTCATGATTTCATTAAAAAAAAAAAAAAAAACGGACGCGTCGGGGACACCCCGGCCAGGACGTGAAAAGTGGACGTGTCTGGGCAAAAGAGGACGTTTGTCCACCTGCCTGATAACGTTGTTAAAGTTATAACGTCGGCTTTTAACCGCTAGCTGCGGCTAACGGCTAATAATAAGACAGTAGTGATGAGGGAGAGGGTGTGTAAGTTAGTGACCTGCCTGCTGCTGTGTGCGTGAAGGGAGAGGGAGAGAGAGAGTGGCGGCAGGGGGGTAACGGCTTTCAGTTGTTCTGGGTGGTTTGCTGGCAGTAACAGTAATTTGGATCCACCGTGGTGCGATTGATATAACAGGGAGTGTCGCCACTCTGTTACTGTATCAATGGCTCTGCCGCGGTTGCCCTCTTCATGTCTTCATTCCATTGATCCATTCGAAGGCAGTCGTGGACGCGCTGACGTCAGGTCCGCCGGCCAGCGCGCAAAATTCACTCCCTGAATTGCAGCGCATTTTGCAGCACAGACCCCGTTCAGGGCAATGGAGAGATACGCGGATGGGCTCGTTCTTTTTGGTTTTGAACGCTTCCTCACCCATTATTATTTAAAATACGTAAAACGCATGGGTATTTTCTCACAAATCCTGCCCTATGATCCTTTAATGGGTCCATTTTCGATAAATACTGTATATCGTTTTGTTTCTATCGTTATTATGTTATTATTAGTGGTGACGGAAATGCTGGGGGAGCCGACCAGCGTTTCCTTACTTTCGGTTTCGCAGCGAGTCATGAGAATAACGCAGTCGAATCTACGACGGTATGTGATCGTCTTCGAACCTCTGACTTTAATTCTTGATGAATGAAAACATGAGTCTGTCTTGCGCCGGTCAAAGAATTTCACGGTGCGCGCGGAGGCTCATAAATGTAGTGTGAAAACGCTTTGCTTTTCCAAAACTCCTTGTTGTACCTTTAAATGTATTCAAAGCAAGTTTATTATTGTAGTTTAGTTTTTATTTATCTTCATTTCTGTTCAGTTTTAGTTAGTTCAACAAGTGATGAAGCAGTTTTAGTTGAGTTTCTATTTTGAGGTCTATTCTGAAGTCTCTTTTTGCGAGTCCAAGTCAAGTTTCAAGTCTCTAAAAAATAAGTCTCCTGTCTCTCATCTGCTGCGATCCAGTCTACTAACTAAGAATACTGCACAGCTATATTTAAGAAATTCAAAGCATTTACTGTATTATTATCACTCCTTTATCTATTAGCATACAGTACTGATTAGTTGTTTATTTTATATGATCACTTTAAACAGGCTATTGCAATGCAATATGAAGGCTGCTCTGTCCCTCTGCACTGCCCTCGTGTTGTTTTTTTGCTTTGTTGAATTCAGAAAACCCTTAGCTCAACAACATGGAAAATGACTTAGGCTGTTTATTATGGTAGGTAATAAGATCTTCACGGTATAGCTTATCATGAGGGCGTGTTGACAGGTGCAGATTTCCACTCGACTCGTGCCTTCAGTCATATTTCACAGCAAAACAATTCAACAGCAGCACTTAGCCTATAGTAGCCTGATATGTGCCAGTTATGTAGCTGCAGTCCTCGTGAAGGAAGGGCTGACAACAAGCGGTCTACATGTGCCTCACCTGTTGGGATGGTGCCGCTATAAAAAATTTTTTTAAAAAGCTCCGCTGCTCCTCTCTCTTTAGCCTGGTGTTTGGCTGCACTTTGTTTTATAAAAAGAGTTCAATATGAAGATCTTACCTCCATCTGAAACCGATATTACTTGCAAGTAATATCTCATCTGACCCCTCTCATGTGTTATTCGAGGAATATCAGCTTCTGCCATCAAACAGAAGGTTTAGAGTTCCACAAGCTCGACTGAACAGGCTGAGGAACTCGTTTGTCCCTCAGGGCGCATTCACACTGTCCTCCTTTGGTCCGCTTTAAACGGACCAGAGTTCGTTTGCTCGGATAGTCCGGTTCGTTTGGGCAGGTGTGAAAGCTCATACGAACTCTGGTGCGGATCAAACAAACGAACTCTGGTCCGCTTGAAAACGGGGGTCTCGGTCCGTTTGCAAGTGAACCCTGGTTCGGTTCGTATGCAGTGTGAAAGCTCAGCGGACTAAACACCATAGGCGGCCTTACCTATGTTTCAACCGTTATCATACACACACACAGGCCTACATCCACCACACACACAAACAGCTCTGTCCACCGTGCGGTCACACACTCGACCCCTGATCCGCTCTACAACCACTGATGCGCGTATCATGCCACACCGCGACTGTAGCCTACTAGTCGCTCCTAATTAATAATACGACAGGAAATATCAATAACAACGTAGGCTTACCTTTGAAAACGGCCCGCAAACTATCAATAGACCCTCGTTTTCCTTCTCCCAGTATTATTCCTTTTCTCTTAGCGTTTCTAATGTTCTTTTGTTTTTCCTGCTTTCCTCCTGACGTGCGCCCATTTGCGTAACCTGATGATTGACGTCTGTCAATCACTTTCCTCCTCTTTTCTTTTTTTCCTCGGGTTAAAATGCCTCCAAACAGGCGATCTATGAGTACGTCCTAACTTAACAGAGAAATAAAACACAGCGAGAGCACAACTAAAATGTGATATTATTGGCAGCTTATTTACAGATTTTACTAATGGAGGAGACAGCTGTCTGTCTGCTGCTCCAGCACCGCAGCACCGACAGGACCAGCACCTGTACGTCTGTCTGTCTGTCTGTCTGTCCGCATGTCTCGTCCTTTCCTTGTCCGTGGTGCTGAAATAACATGGAGCACTTTGCTCTCATTACTTTTGTTGCCAATTTAAATTCAGAATATTGTTAAAGCCTGTAGTTTGTCTGAAAATGTACATGATTTTGCTTTTTGATGAAAGTCCTCGTTTTTTCTGCTAAGTCCTGGTTTCTTGCCCTGATAGTGATTTTAACACTCAATGTGTTGTGCGTACCTGGGATGCATGGATAGTGTGTTTACTGCGTCCTTTCAGGGTTTAAAGCATCAGCGACACATGGGCACATAGCTGGCAAATAATTTTATGTTTAACAGGGCAGGGCCTCATATGAAATATTGAAACGGGCCCCCAGCTGTCTAAGGCCGCCACTGCTAAACACATACGTAATGCATAGGTTATTTTATTGTTAGGTTACATATCTTGTCCGCCGTCTGTGTAGCAACAACGCCAACAACTCGACATCTCTCATCAGTCTCCGTCTTTTCCTCTGGTACCGTTTCTCCGTCCTCAGTGCAGTAGTAAGAGCGAAATGCGCTCTGCTTCGCTGCCTTACATGGTGGTCGTACTGCACGGCTTGCTGAGCCAAGTGCAATTGGTACATAAAAAAAAGAAACAACATCCCCCAAACAGCCAACTTCACATGCTGCTCCATGTTTACTGTTACCCAGCAGGTCTGTCAGTCGCGAGCGGAGTGACGTCGACTTTTGACGCTCAGAATGTTTGGTGCGCTTGGGGCGCAAGTTTGGTGCGGTTCAGAAGTTGCAGTGTGAACGCGGAACCGAACCAAGTGATAATGCAACAATGTTGCAACTTTCAGCCCCCCAAGCGAACTCGAGTCCACTTGGTTAGGTGTGAAAGCAACCTCAGTCTGTCAAACTGTTAAACCAGAGTTTGGGCTCTAAGTCGACTAGACCCTAGGGTTCATGTACAGACTGAGCACTGGGTGTTGCACCAAAGACACATTGTAATGTTGGATTTATGTTGTGAATGGAGTTAGGAGGTAGTTTGTGTTTTTCTTTAAATATAACATTTGAGGGTAACATTTATGCTTTTTTGTAAATGTATGTTTTTGGTATTTTGTTATCATTTGTGTGAAACCTGGGGGATGGAGGATCGGGCTGCCGATCGGAATAAGCCAAGAAAATAATGATTGTTCACGAGTCCTAAAACACGAGTCCAAGTCGAGTCTGAAGTCTCTAGGCGCGTTTCCACTGCAGGAACCTCCCCCACAGGGCCGCTTACAGGAACCTTTACGGGGCCGAACGGAGTCCCTGCCTGAAGAAGTCCTGGTGGGGCTTGAGATTTACTCAGGATGTGACGCTAAGAGAAAGCCCAAAATAAGCGGCATTTTAAAAACCCAACGGTACTAAAAACGTGAGACGGACGGAAAAAAGAGAGAATAACTCAGAAAAAGATGAGAGTAGCAGTAGGCCTAGTAAAAAAAAGTGATAAATACGCGATTGCGGGATTATGTGACGATCGAGAAGGCGATTAAAAACCCCATCTTTTAAAAAAAAACAACAACTACAAGAGCAGTAAAAAAAACCCAGACCGTGCGATGATCGAAACTGTCGCACGTCGCCACAAGACCCCGGTGGGTGCCATCTGCAGTGGAGAATCGACCACAGAGAGAGCCGAGTGAGAGGACGGTTCCTGTAAAGGTTCCTACCCCCTCCTTTTACCAGGAACTCCTGCAGTAGAAACGCGCCTTAACTGTGTGTGCGACTTAAGCGAGACTCAAGTTCGAGTCGCAAACTCGAGTCCCCATCCCTAGTTGTTCCAGGTATCAGGAGGAAAACTTGGTGTAGAAGCTCAGTCCCATATCGGCCTTATCGGCGTTTTCTTTACTGCAACTTTCACCATTTCTACCAAATCATAAAATGCATGCTAAGCTAATCTTCTCCTCGCCACATTGCAGCAGCCGATATCTGCTCTGCTGCCCCTGAGTGGAAGCAGCCCGTCATCTCAATCGGCTGGTTTAGGTGTAGTTAGTTAGTGTGAATGCTTTCAGCTATTGCTAATTCTGCAATAGCGTCCAGCTGCTTTCAGCATTCACACGCATTTCCAGCAGGAAATGCTACTTTATCTAGTTTTGCATTGTTGTTCATTGTTGTTTTTGTCTCGTTTTCATTTTGAACAATTTTTTTTTTCTTCCACTAGTTACCTTCAGTTTTAGTCTTAGTTTTCGGTAACCATAATAATCCTGATTCAAAGCGGGATGGAGAAGGAAAGACATGGCGTCACCACGTTTCCGTAGCAACAAGAGGAAACGACACGCTTGGCCGTGCGTGTATAAAAATAAAACAGGATGCAATACAGAAGATCTCAGACCACGCCTGCATTATATTGGTCTCTGCCATTAAGTACCACCCAACCAGACATCACGGCCGAAGTCCAACTCATTTCGAGAGAGCACATTTTACCAAACTCCCTCCACCCGCCTTTGGCCATGTGCATTTGTTTTCAACAAAGCCGGCAAGAAGAAAATCCATGGATCGATGCCTACTGAGGTTGGTAGACCGCATACTATGCTGCTAGTGTGCAGTGTGTAGTATACAGTATGCAAACAAAAGCTAAATCTGCAGTATGTGAAAAATCCCTGGATGTCGTACTGATTCAGAAAATATCTCCAGTGTGCATCTGACCCATGGATCTATTAGATCCGTGATCTAACCAGTCTACATTGTGTACTGTATCCCACAATGCAATGCACCCCTGACCTCTAACTCCAACCAAAGACGGTTTAGAGTTGTGAAGTATCTTTGTGTACCATAACCATGTTATATAACTTAATAAAATACAATAAATGTTGCTGCTGCAATTGTTAGACTTCATCAATGAAACCAAAATTATCTCCTAAAAAGAATTTAACCAGCCGGCGGTAAACCTCTAAAAGCCTGTGGGTAAGTTACTTGGCTCGTTTTCTCCCCCGGGATGACGACGCAGGTTGGCCGGCCGATGAGCTCAGCTCCCCGGCTGCTGCTGCTTCTGTGGCGGCTGGTGCCGCTCGGCTGCTCCCACAGTGGCTCTGCAGTTCTCCAAAAACGTCGGAGCGAATCTCCTTACAGGCGTTATTTGGATAAACTGACCACAGATTGGCTGAAATGTCACTTTCTCGCATGGAAAAATATTGAAACTTAATAAAGTGACGTTATTTCTTTATTCGCTGTTAACATAGCTGTTTACTGCAAGACCTCCATCGCCGGTCGCAAACCAAAGCCGTCGAGGACTTCACATCCGCAGGACAGCGTGGGAAATTTGGGCCATGAATTGCAGCGTATTGTGCAGCACACAGCCTGGTTAAGCCAACGGAGAGATACGTGGGTGGGTTCATTTTTTTGTTTTGAACGCCTCATCACCCATTAGCATTAAAAAAACGTAAAATGCATGTGTATTTTTTCACAAATTCTGCCCCAAGTTCCTTTAAAGAGGAACTATGCTACATCTGTACTTGTCCAGAGTCCTAGTGCTGGTTAAATCAATGACTTGTAACTAGTTCCAGGGAGAATGGAGGCTCTCTGCCTTCCACCTAGCGTCTCTTGGCTGAAAACCAACCTTGTAAGATCAGAGCCTCGTCTCTACAAACATAACCCGTAATCTACTTGTTTAAATGACAGATAAGACTACACAAATATACACATGGTAACATGATAGAAGATAAGTAACGTTATCCATCACCGCTCCATGGATTGATTTCTCACCGGCTTAGTTGTTGGAAACAAATGCACGTGGAGGAGAGGAGGGTTAGAGACACAGAGGAGGAGGAGGAGAGGAGAGACCAGACGGGTTGAATAGTTCAGCTTTTAACAAGTGATACAGATTACGGGGCGTGTTTGTGTGGTAGCGCTGTAAAAGATCCACGTTTCTCTGGGCTGATGTCACCAGGTTGGTTTTCAGCCAAGAGACGCTATAGATGGAACGTAGAGAGCTATTTAACCATGACAACTGCTCCAAAACACTTTAATTAAAGTTAAAATCTTGGCATAGTTTCTCTTTGACTGATCCCTCCACTGTGGACGGCATGTCTTCTTGCATTCAACTTGTCACTTCATTGCTCTGCTGTGGGAAACATCTGTGTTCTTTACATGTGAAAGCAGAAATGTAGGTACGGAAGCGTATTGCATTCACTTGAATAATAATTAAAAAATCCTGTTTTTCTGAGTAATTTATTTCCTGTTCTTCGGGGTAATTTTTTTCTGACTTAGCTATTGAGATTTCAAAATCTCATGAGAAGCTCCCACCTGCAAGTAACTTAAAGGGATAGTTCACTCACAATTGAAATTTCACTCATTATCTACTCCTCCCCCTCATGTGGACTAAGGGCTGGGAGAAGTTTCAGAGTCCTCCGTGGCTTCTCTGAGTTAGGCTACAGGGGGTCTCGGCGTAGCAGTGCATGTCCATATAATGGTTGCAAATGGATACCAACTGTCTTCGTCCAAAAAGACACACCAAAAAACATCCAAATACCTCCATGCTGCTCGTCTGTAATGTCCCTCTTGTACTGAAGCCCCAACATGAGAAATTGTTCCGGAAAAAATTAAATAAGTCTATTTTTTAAGCTTGTTTGTAGCGGAAGCTCCCAGTGTTGCTCTTCCTGGTTCGTCCAAATCTTGCGCGATTTGCGCCGGCGTCAGTGCAAATCGCGCAAGATTTCTCATTTCGGGGCTTCAGTACAAGACGGACATTACAGACGAGCAGTATGGAGGTATTTGGATGTTTTTTGGTGTGTCTTTTTGGACGAAGAAAAGTGAGCCCCGTTCTCAACCGTCATATGGACATGCAGTGCTGCACGGAGCCCCGCTGTAACTCAGAGAAGGCACGGAGGACTCTGAGGGCGTATTCACACCAGGAAAGTCCGATAGTTCACTTGCTTTGGTGCGGACTAAATTTTTTTTTACTTGGTGCGGTTTGTATTCACAATGCATTTTTTCACAAGCGGATCAACTTTGTAAACAACAGCACGTGTGTCCCACGGTCGCTCAATCATTGGATAAAAATGATCAGCGGGATCTTCCACGAAAAGAGGTCATCAATGCGTTTCTTGCTGCCCTTTCAATTTGGTAGTATTTCCAGTTGCACCTGCCTTGTGCTTATTCATCTCTGGTGCGGACCAAACAAATGAACAGAGTCCCAGCTGCAGAGGTGGTCTCCTCTTCCCGGTTCGTCAAATTTGGACGAACCGGGAAGAGGAGCTTCCGCTACAAAACAAGCTTGAAATATAGACTTATTTAAATTTTTTGTAACAATATTGTGTTGGTCATAATATACCTAGAACAAGTTCCTGCTTGTGTCTGTTGATTTAAAAAAAAAAAGTTGAAAAGTTGAAATATTTCCATGTTTGCCACCTTGGTCTCAAAAAAACCCAGGGAAAACCCTGAAGTAGATGAAAAATTTACTTGCACCGTCTCAAATTTTAGGGGTAAAATGCCCCCATGTAGGGGCAGTCTGGAGCCCTGACAGAAAATAGTTAGTCAGAAAAACAGGGAAAAAAATGACTCATTACCCCGAAAAACAAATTACTTAATTGAATGCAATACGCTTCTGTAGAAATGAACCTGATGAACCTCGAACTTTAAAACGCAGCAGCAGCAGCAGCAGCAGCAGCAGAGGAGGAACCTGCCCACAGACTGACAGACAAACAGAGCCGCTTTAATTCTGACAATTACTTTTTTCATGTTGATGACATGAGAAACATAAACATTTGAAACCTGCCAGACTGACGACGACAGACGGGATCATCCACCTTTGTTTTGTTTTTTTTTGTTTTGTGTGTGTGTCTGTGTGTCCCTCCCTCAATCACAATCACAATCACAAACCTGACGAACTCTGCAGCAGCAGCAGCAGCAGTTTGGAGGAAACTGACAGGCGCTGGTGCTGGATTTTCTTTTTGACTGTGTGGCAGATGTTCCCTGTGTAGTCTGCAGGGTACAGCAGGCTGCGGCATAAATCTGCTCCACCACGTTTCTTCCTTTACCCCCCCCCCCCCCCCCCGCACCACCCCACCACCACTCCTCCTTCTCCTTCTCCACCTCCACCTCCACCTCCACCACCAACCTCCCTCTCTCTCTCTCTCTCTCTCTACTTACTTTAGGAATTGTGACAGAGATGCAGTGGATCTTCAAAAGCTTGTCTTTCTAAAAGTTTCCATAAAAAAAAACAGAAACTGAATAAAGCAGAGCGCCTGTGTGTGTTACCTTGAAATCAAAACCTCAACGCAACCGTCGTCCTGCTGCAAACAAGTGGTGGTTGAAGAATTACTGAATTATTAAAATAAAAAAGAAAAGAAAACGTTCAAGCTGCAGGTATAAAAACAAAAAACCACAAAATCCCACCTGTCCAAAGCTGGCCATGGACTCCTGGTTGCCCTCCTGCTCTCCGTCTCGCCTCCCGTCCTCCATGGTGTAGACGGTCCCATCGGCGTCCTGAACCCCTTCGTCTTTCACCACCACCCCCTCGCCCCCCAGCACCTGAGGAGGAAACGACAGACAGAAAGACAAACAAAAAAAGGGTCAATTTCAATTAAAAAACATTAAAAAAGCACATTTAAAACAGGAGAAATAAGAAAACACAGCAGATAGTCGGTGCATCGAGGCGGCCGCAGCTCCTCGAAGCTGCTGCAGCTGCTGATAAGTTGCAGCGACGACGACGACGAAGACGACGACGTACGGTGAATATGCAGAAGTCCATCGAGTATCATCAACAACGCTGAAGCTGATGAAAAAAATGAAGACGAGGGCTTCTGTTCTTCTTCGATTGTGCGGAAAAGTGCAGAAACATCTCAGCGATATCTCCTCTCTACGCCAATGCAGTCAGCAGTGTGTGGTGGTGGTGGAGGAGAGTGTGTCTGTGTCTGTGTGTGTGTGTGAGGAGAGAGAAGAGGGAGAAAAGCAGAAAAAGAAAGAAAAAACAAACCGTTGCAGCTCTGCATGCCTGAAAGCTGTAACCATGGCAACACTTCCCCTTATTTTATTTTTTTTATCCCCCCCCGTCGTCTCTCTACCTGGAGTCGGAGCGGCTGCCTCTGCTTGCGGCTGTGGCTCGCCACGCGGTCTCTGTCCCCGTCTCGGCCTCGCTCCCGTCCGTCCAGGTCTTCCTCCTCGCTGTACCGGTCCATCGCCACCAGCTCGTCCGAGAGGTCAGTTGTGTTGCCGCCGCGGAGGCCGCCGTCCCTGCCGATGCCGCCGTCGACCACCACCACGCCGCCGCCGACGCCTCCGCCGGCGACGAGGTTCCCTGTGCTACTAGTGTTGGCTCCGTTGGCCGTCTGCGCCAACAGGTCTCGGAGCTTGTACCTGACGTCCTGAGTGCAGCTGCCGCTCTGCTTCATGAGGATGGAGGCGCCGCCGTCGCCGCCGCCGCCGCCACACATGGCGCCGGCGCCCATGTCGCCCAGCGCCAACAGGCTGACGGTGTTGGCCTGCTCCATGGGGCCGGGGCCGCCCTCGCTGACGCCCACGCCGCCGCCGCCGAGCCCCGCCGCCATGTTGCCTCCGCCGCACTCGGCCATGAAGTTGGAGAAGTTTGCGTAGCCGCCGCCGCCGCCCGCTCCGCCGACGGAGCAGCTCCCGCTGCCGCCGCTCTCCCGCCCTTTGCCCCCGCCGCGCTCCTCCTGTTTAGGCAGGACTCCTCCCAGCATCCCTCCTCCCGCCGCCGCCGCAGCGGCCGCGGCCGCCGCCGCCCCCGCCGCCGCCTTCCTCTGAGAGATGATCTGCGTGCATTCGTCGATGACGGTCTTGATCTGCAGGATGCTGGCGGCCGTGAGGATGCAGAGCGCCTGCGACTGCAGCACCACCAGCGAGCCGCTGTACATGAAGTCCACCAGCTGCTTCACCGTCTCGGCCGGCACCAGCGGCGGCACCGAGATCTCCGAGTGGCCCAGCAGCAGCTTGTCCTGGAAGAAGGGGCTGCCGGCCGCCAGCACGCAGGCGTGCGCGCGCAGCGAGGCGTCGTGGATCCGCACCGTCACGTCGCAGAACAGACCCTCGCGCCGCTGCGTGCGCAGGGCCTCCAGCACCGACTGGCTGGAGTTGTGCAGGTGGATGTAGTGCACGGTCTCGGTGCCGGACGCCATGTGGGGGGGAGGGGGCGAGTCGCCGGGGACGGGGTGGGGGTGGGAGTGGGGGTGGGGGTGGGGGAGGGGGGGCAGGTGTCTGGGGTTCTGCGTCAGCTTGAGGGACAAGGAGGACAGGGAGGGAAACGGGTACAGTGCATGGGCCACGGTGGGGCCGTGTCCCTTCAAACAGTCATGAGTCCGGCGGCGGGAAGCGTTTTCAAACGGCCGGGAGCGAGACGAGCTGCCTTTGTTGTGTCCTGAGGGTGGGGGGGCGGTGGGGAGGGGACGTCAGGGGGGGAGGAGGAGGCTCCCACCAGCTGCACTGCCTCTGATACACAAACCTGTTGAATGCACCAAAACCACTGGTTATTAAAAACGCTGCACTGCTGGATTTAGACATTCAGTCTAATCAATCAATCAATAAATCAATCAATCAATCAGCATTGAGCAATAAATTCAACAATGTGAATCTTTTATAAAAGGCACAAAGGCAAAAATGGCTGACGTCTCCTGGTTCCAGCTCCTTCAGATGGATCTGAGGATCTGCAACAACAACATTTCTTTGTTTTGAAAATGTCTGCACATTAAACATCAGCTGGTTCAGGATCATACATCGTACAATCACACAAATCACATGACAGCCACTTTCCACAGGTTTTTTTTATATAACGAATTACACAGTGCAGAATTAACCAGTTAGCCAAAAAATAATAAATAATCAATAGAATGCTAACAATCAATACAATAGTTGCAGCTCTGGATTGGATTTAACCCCCCCACCCCCACCACCTCCTCCGGTCTTCACGCCTTGTCGCTGAGCTGAGGCTGCTGGAGGTGACAGAGGTGGTGGGCAGCACCTGCTAATTAAGTCGCGTGCAGCATCTGGAATGGAACGTCTGTGTTGTCCCGGAGACAAATGACAGCACGTGCTGCCGAGTGCACTGTCTGCCTGCGCGAGCCCCACAATACTGCTCCCCGGCCGTTAGTTCGCTCGTTCGTTCGCTCGCTCGTTCGATTCAGTTAATTTTAATTTTTCTGCCAACTGCCATCCCCGCTCCGCCGCCGTGGGTGGCCGGTTACCGCAACAAACAACCAACAGACAGCCCCCCCACTCCCACTCCCACCCCAACCCCCCCCACTCCGTTAGTTGACGCTTTGACACTTCGTTGAGTGAAACAATTAGTGAATAAAATGTGAATAAAAACACACACACACAATGTGGCTGTCGAGCTCCGGTGAAGCAGGTAACTGACAAACCAACCAACCAACCAACCAACCAGCCGTTAACGTTAGCTCGGCTGTTAGCTTAGCTGTTAGCTTCTTAGCTGTTGACATTCCCGCACGGGGGGATTTTTTTTTTTGCACGAAATGCGCAGATTTTTCCACATGCACACCGAGCTCCGCCGTCGACTAAAACACCGACGTGACCCGGTGCCCGTCGACAGCCCACTGGCAGCGGCTCTGTCGTGACATAAAAGCAAGATTTTACGGACGGAGCTCACTCACTTCACTCACCCCCACTCTGCTCCCGAACCGATCCGAGGAGGCGATGCGATGCGATGCTAACACCCTAGCTAGGTTTGCTAACTAGCTAACGCGAATCGCCATAGGCACAACTAGTAAAGTTAGCATGCTAAGCTAAGCTAAAAGCTAAGCTACCACCCATTTCCCCCCTCTTTCTGTCTCTCCCTCTCTCTCTCTCCCGTTACGACACCCAGGTGGCTCGGTTGGCTGGTGTCACCGGCAGGTCGGTGAACCGTGACCACGTAGCCTACCTGCTGCAGTCAGTGTGCGGTGACAGACGGTCAGTCAGTCCGGGCGGAGCTGCTGGTGAGTTTAGTGGATGCAGCAGGAAGCCCTCAGTGTAACGCACCCAACCTGGTGAGAGCTGGAGACAAACACACACACACATGCATGCACACACACACAAACACACACACACAGACTCACACATGCATGCACACTAACACATACACACACATATGCACTGACGGACGAAAGAAAGAGAGGCTATTCCATAAAGTAACTAGCTACAGCACTTATTTGTCACATTGATTCAGCAAGGAAGAAGGAGAAATACCTGCACATGCATTTGCACACATGCACAGACTCGGATATGCATGGCACGCACAAATACACACTTAGTATACACACACATGCACGGACACAAAAATAAAGAAAGAAAGAAAAGAAAAAGAAAGAGATTGTGGACACAGCTAAGCTATTCTATAAAATAGCTGCAGAACAAGAAGAAGTAAGACACATTCCTGCACATGCATTTGCACACACACACACACACACACACACACACACACACACACACACACACACACACACACACACACACACACACACACACAGACTCACACATGCATGCACACAAACACATACACACACATATGCACTGACGGACGTGGACGCAAAAAGAAAGAAAGAGATAGGCTGTATTCCATAAAGTAACTAGCTACACTACAGCACTTATTTGTCACATTAATTCAGCAGGGAAGAGGAAGGAGAAATACCTGCACATGCATTTGCTCGGATATGCATGCGCACGCACAAATACACACTTAGTATACACACACATGCACGGACACAAAAATAAAGAAAGAAAGAAAAGAAAAAGAAAGAGATTGTGGACACAGCTAAGCTATTCTATAAAGTAGCTGCAGAACAAGAAGAAGTAAGACACATTCCTGCACATGCATTTGCACACACACACACACACACACACACACATGCACGCAGGAGAAAACACGCACAACAACAACAGCCACAGCTCGTCTTGTGCATTTGATTAAAGCTCTTAACTTAACTCGCGTGAGTTTTGGCCCCGAGGCCTCAACATGAAGGAACAGGAAGGAAGAAACAGACACACACGACTGGCTGAACTGTGTTACAAAGACAAAGATTCACCATTGATCAATCATCTGTGTGGGCCCAGATGTTGCCAGATGTTGCATGTTGTACTACTAGGCCCATAAATAATGTGTTATCACAGTGCTGACAGTGACTTGTCCTTCTCCTGCAGCCTCCAGTCCAGGTGGATCAAACCTCACAACCTGTGGATGAGCCCAGACTCAGAGGGGTAACGAGTGAAAGTGAGTATGATTTAGTATCCATGAGGGATGTGCAGAGAAGTAGGAAGAACTCGGTCATATCAGAAAGAAAATGAACAGTTTTAATTAACAGTTATTATAAATATTTTAATAATCGTCAAAAGCAGGCAGCTGTGTTTGTTTCCGGGTGGAGGAGGAGGAGTAATCCTGGTGAAATTCTGCAGCTCCATTGCATCTTAAAGGATAAAACTAAGCATTTCCAATAGGTCTTATGTTTTTTAAAGGGATAGCTCAACATTTTGGCAAATTGGCCCATTGCCATAATCCCTATAGTCACAGCAGTACTCGGTTCGTTACCTTTATTTGTCGGTGCAAGCTATTTTTTAGAACGGCGGAGCAGAGCCGCGAGCTGCTCAGAGCTACGCTACGGAGGCTCATGGGATTTCTTGGTTTCCCTCATCAAACTCATCAAATACACAATTCAACAACTCCACAACGCTCTGGTGGACAAGTTGTGACCTGCACATTCACCACACTAATGAGACTATAATGAAACGTTACGAGACTAAGGGCCTGTCCCAATATGCACACTCGATCACACACACTTACACACTTGGGCACTTGGTGTGTGTGTTCATGGGCTTAGGGCCTGTCCCATTTCTCCACATTTGGCTCAGTGCGCTTGGTTACGCACACACTTTGGTGACGTTTTGCCGGCGGAGCGTATATATTTGCATATACTGTAGTGTGCAAGCATGGATTAAGTGGCCAGGCGTGTGGGGGGAGATTTAAAAGCAATCGGGACAAACTTGACAAGTGCAGCCTGTGCCATTGCGCACAATAGCACAACTACGACACACACACACACACACACACACACACACACACACAGCAACAGTTTTAATAACCAGTGCTGCTGGATCACAGTCTCATCTACTCCTAAAGTGTCTCTATGCGCAAGATTCAAATCATAAATGTGTAAGCCCAACTCCGTAAGTAAATAAAACAAACAAGAAAAACGAAAAACATGAAATAAAAACATGAACAGAGCATGATGAATATAAAATATGACATTAAAAAGTCATAATTATGAGACAGAAAGTGAATTTCATTTTATTGAGATTAATTCAATCGCGTTTCCTAAACGTGGCTTGTGGCTCTGGGTGACGGCGGACTTCACCGTGGTGCATTGTGGGATTTATACTTGGCCAAATACCGCTTGGATGCGGTCTTACCTTAATAGTGTGGGTAAAGTGCAAATCAAGCGCGCTGCACTTTCGGTTGTCGGAGAAATGGGACACACTTGCGCACTGACACTACAGTAAGGCCATGAACGCGCACGCCAAGCGCCCAAGTGTGTAAGTGTGATCGAGTGTGCACATTGGGACAGGCCCACAGTGTGTCAGAGCGCAGTGTGTCCCATTTCTCCAACGACCAAAAGTGCAGCGCGCTTGCTTTGCACTCTACTCAAACGTACGGTATTTGGCCAAGTATAAATCCCACAATGCACTGCTGGTGAAGTCTGCCGTCACCGGGAGCCACAAGCCACGCTTGGGAAATGCGAGTGAATTAATTTCAATAAAATGAAATTAACTTTCTGTCTCATAATTATGACTTTTTTTTAAAGGGATAGTTCAACATTTTGGCAAATTGGCCCATTGCCATAATCGCTATAGTCATAGCAGTAGGTTCATTACCTTTAATTGTAGGTGTAAGCTATTTTCAGTACGGCGGAGCGCAGCAGCTGGCTGCTCAGAGCTACGCTATGGAGGCTAAGGGAATTTCTTGGTTTCCCTCATTAAACTCATCAAATTCAACATCCCAAAACTCCACAGCGCTTTTGTAGACAAGTTGTGACCTGCACAACCACCACGCTATGAGATAATGACGGAACGATACGAAACGGAGCCGTTTTCGAGGTAAATACAGGGTAAATACGGAGACTGCTTGCTGAAAAACTGTCCCTGAACGCAACGCGCATCAGCGGTTTTGTATGAATTTACCTCGAAAACGGCTCAGTTTCGTATCGTTCCGTCATTATCTCATAGCGTGGTGGTTGTGCAGCTCACAACTTGTCTACAAAAGCGCTGTGGAGTTTTGGGATTTTGTATTTGATGAGTTTAATGAGAGAAACCAAGAAATTCCCTTAGCCTCCATAGCGTAGCTCTGAGCAGCCTGCTGCTGCGCTCCGCTGTACTAAAAATAGCTTACACCTACAATTAAAGGTAACGAACCTACTGCTATGACTATAGCAATTATGGCAATGGGCCAATTTGCCAAAATGTTGAACTATCCCTTTAAAGTATATTTTTTTGGCTTTTTGCCTTTATTCGATAGTCCACAGGAGAGATAGACAGGAAAGGGGGAAGCAGAGAGAGGGGGAATGACATGCAGGAAAGGTCTGCCCGACGCGGGACTCGAACCGGGGATGCCTACGGTGAGGACTGTAGCCTCTACATGGGACGGCCGCTTTAAAGGTGTACAGAAATGGCCGTTTCTCCTGTTTGTCGCGCCGAGTTGTCACAAGCTGCAACACAAGTTTACCCGAGTAAGTAAAACGAATTTGATTGGTCGTTATCGAGTGGGCGGGATATTCAAAGCTTGGGGCGAGACCGAGCTCCGTGTGTGTGTGTGTGTCTCAGACGTTTGAATGACGGATGACGGATCCAATATCAGTGGCTGATGAATCGTGTGCAGGCTGACGTATAATCCGTGCGCCTGCATTATCCAATTCGGAAAAAAAAATACACACTTTCATCCCGGATTTACTCAAAAATAGAATTTTGCACAAAGTTTGGGCTACATCGTCTGATAGATGAGTTATTACACTAATTTTATGACCCAGAGTGGGCTTAAATTCAATTTTATTTTCTGTACAGCTTTAACCACTACGCCACGCACCGCCCCATAATTATGACTTTTTAATGTCATATTTCATATTCATCATGCTCTGTTCATGTTTTTATTTTATGTTTTTCATTTTTCTTGTTTGTTTTATTTACTTACGGAGTTGGGCTTGTACATTTATGATTTGAATCCTGCGCATAGAGACACTTTAGGAGTAGATGAGACTGATCCAGCAGCACTGTTTATTAAAACTGTTGCTGTGTGTGTGTGTGTCGTAGTTGTGCTACTGTGCGCAATGGCACTAAGATGACAGGCTTCACTTGTCAAGTTTGTCCCGATTGTTTATAAATATCCCCACGCGCTTGGCCACTTAATAAATGTTTGCACGCTATATGCAAATATATACGTTCCGCCAGCAAAATGTCACCAAAGTGCGTGCGTAACCAATCGCACGGAGCCAAGTGTGGAGAAATGGGACTGGCCCTAAGAAATCCCATGAGCAGCTCACGGCTCTGCTCCGCCGTTCTAAAAACAGCTTGCACCGACAATTAAAGATGAAACGATGGGCCAATTTGCCAAAACGCTGAACTATCCCTTTAAGAAGAAAAACATTTATATTGAATAGACGTCACAGCCAGGTTAACTCAACAGCGTTGACATTAAGGGCAAATAAGGATGAACGCCACCACCCATGTCAACTTAAAAAATGCCCTCAAACAACTTCCTTGCACGTACGTCTTGAGGAATGATGTACTGTATGTTATGTATGTATGTGTGTGTGTCTGTGTGTGTGTGTGTGTGTGTGTGTGTGTGTGTGTGTGTGTGTGTGTTTGCACAGTTTACAGGTTTGATCTCTTAAATGTCATGGGAAATCCTATCATCACAGTGTTTCATGACTCACTTCAGTAATAGACCAGAGCAACATCTTTATGCAAATGAGAGTGACTGAGGCATCCGGGGTAATTTAGGGGCAGCGCCTGACATTTTTAAATTCCCGGCTCAACAAAATAACTAACTAACTAACTAACAAAAAGTTGGCTATTAAAAGAATAGTTCACTCAAAATTAAAATTTCACTCATTATCTACTCACCCTCATGTCGACTAAGGGCTGGGAGAAGTTTCAGAGAGCAAATGGATACCAACTGTCTTCGTAACAAAAAGACACACTAAAATACATCTATGCTGCTCGTATGTAATGTCCGTCTTGTATTGAAGCCCCGAAATGCAAAATTGTTCCGAAAAAAATTAAATAAGTCTATTTTTCAAGCTTGTTTGCAGCGGAAGCTTCTCTTCCCGGTCCGTCCAAATCTCGCGCGATTTGCGCCGGCGTCAGTAATCGCACTGACGCCGGCGCAAGACCAGGAAGAGAAGCTTCCGCTACAAACAAGCTTGAAAAATAGACGTATTTCATTTTTTTTCGGGGCTTCAATACAAGACGGACATTACATACGAGCAGCATGGAGGTATCTGGATGTTTTTTGGTGTGTCTTTTTGTTACGAAGACAGTTGGTATCCATTTGCAACCGTTATATGGACATGCACTGCTACGCCGAGACCCCCTGTAACTCAGAGAAGCCACGGAGGACTCTGAGACTTCTCCCAGCCCTTATTAGTCGACATGAGGGTGAGTAGATAATGAGAAAGAAATTTCAATTTTGAGTTAACTATTCCTTTAACATGCTATTTACAGACAACACTTAGCCAAAACCTACCTGGTGATTCCACCAAATACGTGTAGCTGTCTGGGTAAGACATTCCTGGCCACTGTGTGGGGTCATTGATCATTGTGCATACCGGTAGATTAATTAATTGTAATTTTTCAAGATGGCGTGAACGGTCGGTTTCAACACTGCAAAAACTCAAAATCTTTCCGAGAATATTTGTCTTATTTCTTGTCAAAATGTCTCATTTCTAGTCAAAACTAATCTCTTTCCACTTAAAATAAGACTCATCACCTAAAAATTAACTTGTTTTTAGATCATTTTCACTTGTTTCAAACTAATTTTCACTTGAAATAAGTAGAAAAATCTGCCAATGAAAGCAGGTTTTTTGTGCTTGTAATAAGAAAGAAAAACTTGCTCCACTATCAGATTTTTCTACTTATTTCAAGCGAAAATTTGCTTGAAAGAAGTAAAAAGTGTCTAAAAATTAGCTGCTTTTTATGTGATGAGTCTTATTTTAAGTAGAATGAGATTGTTTTGACTAGAAATGAGACAAATATTATTGGTAAGAGTTTGAGTTTTTGCAGTGAAGGAAGGTGTCAAAATAATAATGAGACATAGTGCTACAAAAGAAACAAAAAATAAAACATTCAAATTGATTGATAGTGAGTAGTTAGTCTACGCTCCATCAAAACACAAAAAGCCATTGAGTGCAATTTAAAAATGCCGGGCACTGCCCCTACTGTAAATTACCCAGGATGCCTCAGTCGTTCTCATTTGCATATACAGTATGCCGCTCTGGTCTATTGAGTAGAAGTCACAGCCAAGGGCATCAAGGGCAAATAAGGATGAACTCCATCACCCATGTCAACTAAAAAATGCCCTCAAACTACTTTTCTTTTACGTACGTCTTGAGGAATGTTGTACTGTATGTTATGTAGGTATTTACTGTATGTACAGTATGTGTGTATGTATCTACTGTATGTATGTATGTATGTATGTGTGTGTTTTTTTGCACAGTTTACAGGTTTGATCTCTTAAATGTCATGGGAAATCCTCTCATCACAGTGTTTCATGACTCACTGCAGTAATAGTGTCTTAATAAAGTAATTTCTGCAAAAAAAAAAAAAGCAACGCAACAAAGAAACACCAAAGGTCTTCAGTTCCCTGCAGCGTAAAGCTGTCAAAAAACACCCTTGACAGTATTTAAATGTTTCAAAAACTGGCACTAGTGAAGTTTTCTCATTCGCATATACGTCAACAACACCCCATAATGTAAGCTTATCAAGTTCCCCGTCTGGCATCACAGGTTTAGGCACGCTGCTGCTTCTTCTGCTTCTGCTTCTGCTTCTGCTTCTGTGCGGTTGGTTTGTTGTGTGTTTTTTTTTTTTTAAAAGAAAGAGACACCAGGGTTTTTTACTCCACAACAAAATATAATTTAATGCATTCACTTTTCACTGTGTCGATCACAAATCTATATTGATTTAGAAAATAAAAAAAAGAAAAAGAAAAGAAAAAGAAAAAGAAATGAAGGAAAATGATCCAGTACTGTCCTTTTTGTCTTAATGTAAGGCATGCAGTCTTGACAGAGCTTTGGACATTGAAAGCTACAGGTCGTCACAGAAGACACACACACGCACGCACGCACACGCACACACACACACACACACACACAGACAGTCAGCCACAAATACACACACAAAAGCGCTCGTAGTAGTAGTATCCACTCTTTTCTTCGTGGTGGTGGTGGTGGTGGCGGTGTGGGGTGAGGAGGAGGAGGGGCGGCCCGATAAAACATTTAATCTCTGCACATACGATGAGTAAGAAGTGGAATTCAATCACAACACCAAAAGTATAGTAGTTCACAAATAGCAACAGGATACGCTGGCTAACACTTCCGCTGACCCGGGGCCTCCCTTTTCTCTCTTTTTTTTTTATATATATCTACCGTCTCAGCTCTGGAGGAGTAAATAATGGTGCTGGAGTACATTAATATGTGAGTTACATTGAGTTACACGAAGAAGTTGAAGTAGAAGTAGAGGAGGAAGAGGAAGGAGTGTGGGGGGTTGGTGGTGGTGGTGGTTAGTAGCTTAGCACGTCGTGTGAGCATGTCGGTACATAAAATGAGGATGAGTTTGAACAGCCGTGACTCTTGCATTCAACCCTTTTTGTTGTTGTTTTGTATTTTTTTCTATAGACCGAATCTCCTTGTTGTTTACATTCTACTTCCGGGTAGAAAACCAGCACGTAATTTGAATGAGAACAATAACGAACGAGAGTTTAGCTATATATCATATTTTTCACGCCCTATCACCGTTTAAATGATTGAAGAAACATTACTATTTCTGTGTGTGTGTGTGTGTTTTGTGTTGCTATGTGTTGTATTTATTCAGTTTGGGGGAATCACGGTGTCTAGAAAGCATCAGTGGCTGCAGCTGACAGGGACAGCTAACAGCGGTAGCTAAGCTGACAGCGGTAGCTAAGCTAACAGCGGTAGCTAAGCCAACATCAAGACGTCAGCTGTTAAAACCCTCACATTGTCGGATGCAACATGAAACTACTCCAGTTAGCTCAGTCATCATGTTGTAACTCAGATATCCGCTGGAGAAAATATTTTTTCATGGACCGTTTATTGAGTCACTGAGTTATTAAAGTTAAACAGGTAGCTAACCGTTAGCTTGGCTAATCTATGATAACCATGACTAATTACAAAAATGTGCACACAGAAATAGTCATGTTTGTCCAATCATTGGTTTTATAGACTTTACAAACATCAGATTAGTCTAAACGGTGATATAATGACATGAAAAATGAGATATAGCGAAACTCTCGTCCGTCACTATTGTTCGAATGCTGGTTTTCTACCCGGAAGTAGTTGTAAACAACAAGGCGATTCGTCCTATAGCGAGCCCTTTTGGGAACTGGTCGCGTGAACCAGCGACGCCTGTAAAACTGAGCTTCCTCATCATTCAGTAGTGAGAAGGACGAAAGACGTCGCCCTTTTTTTTTAGCTTTTGGAAAGTTTACATTGAAATGCTGCTCATGTAACTTTATATATATATATAGTATATAAAAGTGCAGACATTTTTCCTTGTGTCTTATGGTGCAAAATCCCTAATGACCTCTGGGGGTTCAAAGTGGCCTCAGTTAGTTATATAAATACAGTTATATATTTGCCTCCATATAAAAATAAAATTAGCACTAGCAATACACAAATATTGCACACCTAAGGAGTTTAGAGTTATCAGATTATTGACAAGCTATTGAGGAAAATGTACAAACATGGAAATAATAATAATAAATCCTCCGGTGCTGTATAAATAAATATTCAGATACTCAGTTTTAAAGGGGACATATTATGCTAATTTCTGCTTCTTGACATGGTACCTTGATGTCTGAAAGTAATGTTAGTAACGTGCTTTGGTTTAGAAAAACCAAAAGATTGAGCACAGCTGGGTTCTCTACACACCAGTTTCAAAGCCCTGCTCTAAACGGTCGGCTTCGCTCTGGTAGCCGAGGTAACCATGGTAACCATGGGAGCGAGGGCTTGAATATTCAAATCACCCGGCTTGTGATGTAATAAGCCAGGTGAAATTAAAACGGCTAGTTAAAGGGACAACAAGGAGTTTTGGAAAAGCGAAGTGTTTTCACACCACATTTATGAGCCTCCACGCACCGTGAAATTCTTTGACCGGCGCAAGACAGACTCATGTTTTCATTCATCAAGAATTAAAGTCAGAGGTTGGAAGACGATCACATACCGTCGTAGTTCCGACCATAAACGGAGATTCGGCGGCGTTATTCTCATGACTCGCCATGAAACCGAAAGTAAGGAAATGCTGGTCGGCTCGCCCAGCATTTCCGCCACCACTAATAATAACAAAATAACGATAGAGACAAAACGATATATTTATCGAAAATGGGCCCATTAACAAGTGTGGGTAGCGGAGATTCATCCACATTAATGTGAGACTTTTAAATAACCAAATAGAAACTCCTCGTTGTCCCTTTAAGAGACACATTTCCTGACTATGGCAGTTGACGTAGTTGTCAAAACTGACGTTTAAGGGGGTGAGGAGGCACTCCGGATACGCAGATACACATACTAAAGCAATGGAAAAAGTGAGTTTTGCATAATATGTCCCCTTTAATTCCCTATGCATGCAGCATGTCTCTCTGGCTGTGTAGGGTGGAGTCGGGGTCGGGGTAGGTAGAGGGGGGGGGGGGGGGTCTAGGTCGGGCAGAGGTGGAGTCACGGCTGCCAAGAGGGGGAGTAGATGGAGTCGGGCGGTGCGGCGGGTGAAGGTCGGGGTGGAGCAGCAGGTAGTTTGTCCAGGACGAACGAACTAACCCCCCGGGGGGGAGTGGGAGGGGGAGTGGGGAGGGGGGTGGGGGGTGTTGGAGGGGGGTGGGGTCCTTAGTGCTGCTGCGCCTCCAGCTCTCTCTGGCGGCAGCCGACGGCGGTGATGAGGGCGGCCCCCTTGCCGCTGCCGTCCTCGGACAACAGGAAGTTGACTTCGCATTTGGGGGCGAGATCCTTCACAGTCTGCTGGAAGATCCTGGAGAAGCTGCAGAGGGGAGGAGAGGATGTATCAGATTATTAGGGCTGTTTTTAAAGGGATAGTTCAACATTTTTGGCAAATTGGCCCATTGCCATAATCCCTATAGTCATAGCAGTAGGTTCGTTACCTTTAATTGTCGGTGCAAGCTATTTTTTAGAAAGGCGGAGCAGAGCCGCGAGCTGCTCAGAGCTACGCTACGGAGGCTCATTATGGGATTTCTTGGTTTCCCTTCATCAAACTCATCAAATACACAATCCAACAACTCCAAAACGCTCTGGTGGACAAGTTGTGACCTGCACATTCACCACGCTATGAGATAATAACACAACGTTACCAGACAGAGTTGTTTTAGAGGTAAATACATAGACTGCTTGATGAAAAACTGACCCTGAAGGCAATGCGCATCAGCGGTTTTGCATGAATTTCCCTCTAAAACAACTCTGTCTGGTAACGTTGTGTTATTATCTCATAGCGTGGTGAATGTGCAGGTCACAACTTGTCCACCAGAGCGTTGTGGAGTTGTTGGATTGTGTATTTGATGAGGGAAACCAAGAAATCTAATAACGCTCCGTTATAATTTACAGAAACAATAAAGTTGCAGAATATCATTTGCCAACAGAACACCTGTTGCTATTTGGGGAAATTGAAGGGTTTGAGGCTATTCTAGGGAAATTTTAGAGCTTTGAATAAGCATGATGTTATTTTGAAATGCCCAATATTTTGTTTAAAAAAAGATATTTGCCTCACAATTTATAAAAAATGTCTTCATGTTGAGTTAGAAACTGAATCGTTTTAGCCTTCAAATGTTCAGTTCTTCATCTTGTTGAACAAATCCCTCCCTGGTCAATCGCATGTTTCTCTGTGAAACGTTTGCCTCCAAAATTGTACATTCTTGCTTTTAATCCTTCAGATATTTTCTTTTCTGTTCATCTACTATGGCCATTGACACTGAACTGACAAAGACATTTAATCAGAAGTCTCTTGAGATTTCCGAGGTCCACTTCATGCAAGAAAAGGAAGAAAGGACTATAAGCCTCTGCAGCCTCAAAAAGTGTGTTTGAATGAATGAATGAACTTTCTACGGTGGCCCTGAGGTGCAAAATACAACGGCAAATCAGAAAACACGACGGCAAATTACTAAACACAATGGCAAATTACCGTTGTGTTTTCTGTTTTGTTGTTATGTTTTCTCTTTTTGTGTGTTTGTTGAATGAATGAATGAACTTTCTACGGTGGCCCTGAGGTGCAAAATACCGTTATTATCAGAAAACCGTTGTGTTTTCTCTTTTTGTGTTGTGTTTTCTCTTTTTGTGTTGTGTTTTCTCTTTTACCGTTGTGTTTTCTCTTTTTGTGTTATGTTTTCTCTTTTACCGTTGTGTTTTCTCTTTTTGTGTTGTGTTTTCTCTTTTACCGTTGTGTTTTCTCTTTTTGTGTTGTGTTTTCTCTTTTACCGTTGTGTTTTCTCTTTTACCGTTGTGTTTTCTCTTTTTGTGTTATGTTTTCTCTTTTACCGTTGTGTTTTCTCTTTTTGTGTTGTGTTTTCTCTTTTACCGTTGTGTTTTCTCTTTTACCGTTGTGTTTTCTCTTTTACCGTTGTGTTTTCTCTTTTTTCGTTGTGTTTTCTCTTTTACCGTTGTGTTTTCTCTTTTTGTGTTGTGTTTTCTCTTTTTACCGTTATTTTCTCTTTTTTTCGTTGTGTTTTCTCTTTTACCGTTATTTTCTCTTTTTGTGTTGTGTTTTCTCTTTTACCGTTATTTTCTCTTTTTTTCGTTGTGTTTTCTCTTTTACCGTTGTGTTTTCTCTTCCTGTGTTGTGTTTTCTCTTTTACCGTTATTTTCTCTTTTTTTCGTTGTGTTTTCTCTTTTACCGTTGTGTTTTCTCTTCCTGTGTTGTGTTTTCTCTTTTTTTCGTTGTGTTTTCTCTTTTACCGTTGTGTTTTCTCTTTTACCGTTGTGTTTTCTCTTTTACCGTTGTGTTTTCTCTTTTTGTGTTGTGTTTTCTCTTTTACGGTTATTTTCTCTTTTACCGTTGTGTTTTCTCTTTTTGTGTTGTGTTTCCTGTTTTTTTGTTGTGTTTTCTGTTTTACCGTTGTGTTTTCCGTTTTGTTGTTGTATTTTCTCTTTTTGTGTCAAGAAACATAGTGTTGCATTGTAAAAGTGTTTTCTCTTTTTGTGTTTTCTCTTTTACCGTTGTATTTTCTAATTTGCCGTTGTGTTTTCTCTTTTTGTGTTATGTTTTCTCTTTTACCATTATTTTCTCTTTTTGTGTTGTGTTTTCTGTTTTGTTGTTGTGTTTTCTCTTTTTGTGTTGTGTTTTCTGTTTTGTTGTTGTGTTTTCTCTTTTTGTGTCAAGAAACATAGTGTTGCATTGTAAAAGTGTTTTCTCTTTTTGTGTTGTGTTTTCTCTTTTACCATTATTTTCTCTTTTTGTGTTGTGATTTCTGTTTCCCGTTGTGTTTTCTGATTTGCCGTTGTGACCCCCCCCCCGTAGGGCCACACCGTGTAAACCCCCTGTGTGACTTACTGCGGGTGCAGCTTGTAGAGCGTGCCGTCCACGCCCACCGTGACGTCCAGGTGGTCCAGTCCCCGGTTCTCGCGGATCTTGTCCACCACGGCGGCCATTCCGGCTCCGCAGATCTGCGCGGCGCGGCGGGACACGGTGCCGCACACCTCCTTGACGATGATGCTGTCGTCACAGGTGCTGTCGAGCCCCAGCTGCTGCAGGATGGCCCTGACCTGCAGCAGCGCCAGGCGGTCGCTGTGGAGACGGAGCGAGGAGGGAAGAGGTCAGAGGTCAACCAACAGCAGGAGGAGAGTCACCGGATACCACACAGCTGTTCCCAGAGGCTAAGGTAGGCTTAGACAGAGCAGAAACTCACCAAGTCGTCACATCGCGTTTACCCCCCCTTAGAAGCAACTTCTCTGTGAACAATGACGCCTCAAGTGCACGTTTTCATACAGCTACTCTAAACCAGGGGTCAGGGCCGGCCCTAGGATTTTGGTGGCCCCTAAACAAGATTTTTGTTTGTGGCCCTGCACTCTAAGCGCAAACACCAAATCACTGGTTAAAACTGAATACAGACGTGTTTATGCCCTCTGAGGTTTGAGGCCATTTTCTCGACTTTTACATATTTTCTTAAATTTATCTTTTTAAGATACTTGCAGATGTAACAATACTCAAGTGTTTTATGTCTAAATATTAGAACCTCCGCTGTAAGCACACTGAGGCCAGTTTGTCCTAGAACACTGTATAAAGAAATAATTTAGGCCAAATGCTGGAAATTTGAGGTCTGCTTTTTGAAAAATTTCAAATCCCTTGTGAAAACACACCTTCAGTCATGAGAATGAACTGTTTTGGTGCTTGAAATAGGATATGAATACAGTAATAGATAAGTGTGGAAAACAAGTCATGTTGTCATTCTGCCGTTCTATTTTCACCAAATGTCTCAAATGTGAGATAAAGAAGCTGAATACTGACTTCACATTACATAAAGCTTGTAACGCGCGTGCAGACCTCAGGATGTTTAAATGACTTGATGAACCCCGGTACCTTTCTGATCATGTGGCCCCCCCACCTAACGGCTGTGGCCCTAAACAACCGCATAGTGTGTTTATGCCAGTGGCCGGCCCTGCCAGGGGTTCTCAACTTCTCACTCTGGGCTCCACATTTTCCCATGGTCATTAAGTCGCGACCCACTTTTATAGAATTCAAACCAAGAATTTTTTTTTTTTTTAAGCCTTTAAAAACTCATTTTGCTCTTTGTTGAGCAAAGTGCATAAATTTCAGAGCACATGAATGAAACTGAGGAGGACCATGACAACTGCATGTACGGAAGTGAATAAAAAAATATCAAACTGCACAAAATGGAGACCAACAAAACGATATATTTGACTTCCAATGCATCTCTGCATTCAGAGCATATTCACAAAAGTGAATAAATATCAAATTGCACAAAATAAAGACCCACAAAACAAAACAAGATTCACTGCATTCAGGCCACATTAATAAGAAACTGATATCTTTGCATTCAGAGCAAATGGAGCAAATAATAAGAAACTGAGGAGGAGCATTACTGTACAACTGCATGTGTGCCTTTCAAAATAAGTTACTTTTCAAAATAAAAGACATGTCCAACATCAGATGTGCATTAAATATTATTTTCTTTTTTGACCAGCTGTCCGCGACCCATCCAGAACGGGTCCGCGACCCACTTTCGGGTCCCGACCCACCAGTTGAGAACCACTGCTCTAAACCACACCAGTGGGTTTGCAGGTTTTGTTGTGTATAAGCAGAGTCAGCTGCCGGTTTTCATTCACTTCAAACACTGTTTCAGCTGTTTTGATTTGCCGCTGTAGCTGCAGATTAAATAATATCCAGCTCCAAGTTACCACACACAAAAAAATATTTGTCTGCAACCAAAGCAGGAGTGGCTTTTACTGTGATGAATTAGAAATCAATGTTAATCAATGTCTGCTGGGAGATGTATAATTCAAACTAGATTTAATGAAATTTAATGAAAATACATCTGATACAGGATATAAATCCTCTACATCAGACTCAAAATAATGACTACATACAGAAAATAAACACAAATATACATACATACATATAACAGAATAATCCGAAAATAATCTCCACATTACCTCAAAGAAAAACAACGAAAAAAAAAAAAAGGCTACAATTTCATAACCTTGCTTTATAATTATATTAAAAAATCCTTATTTGACCAGAAATGATCAAGTCTAGTTTTCATTGAGCTCACTGACGGAGTTGCACTACATCCTCAGGAAGCTCATTCCATACTTTTACAGCCCTAAGTGCAAAATTTGTCACAACGACATTTCCGACCTGCGATAAATTTGGTTACTCTTCTCTGAACTGCTTCAATTTAAATTTTTTCAATATATTTTACTTCATACATCAACTTAGATATTTTAAAAGTCAACCAAAGGAGACGGGGTTAAATCAATACATTCCTCCCTGACTGTTTAAACCTTGAGGCACCTTAAAAATGAACTTCCACTTTTTACCCTCAAGTCCTAAAATGGTGCCGCTCATAAAAGTGTAATAAATCTTTTTCACTTTCACCACAGGACATCTTTTCAACAACTTAAGACATAACCTACAGTAGGTTTGCATTTTAAAAAAACCAGCTAAAACTATTTGTTTAACGACCCAAAAACTTGTTTGGTTTCTACCCTGAAATAAGACGGAGTAGTTTGCAGCAGTGCTCCTCCGGGTACACTGCAAAACTCAAAATCTTACCAAGAATATTTGTCTTATTTCTCGTCTAGATAGATAGATAGATAGATAGATAGATAGATAGATAGATAGATAGATAGATAGATAGATAGTCATTGCGCAAGTGCAACAAAATTGGAGGTGCAAATCGCAATCCCAGGTGCAAAAGTATAAATACAGCAGCAATAGAGAATAGATTAAAAACAATAATTTAAAAACTCTAGAAATTTTTTTTATCCCACACACATACACACACACACACACACACACACACACACACACACACACACACACACACACACACACACACACACACACACACACCATACATATTGCACATTTCTAGTCAAAATAAATGTTATTATATTTAAAATAAGACTCACATAAAAAGTAGCTTGTTTTTAGACACTTCTTAACTTCTTTCAAGCATATTTTCCCTTGAAATAAGAAATAAGTAGAAAAATCTGATAGCGGGGCAAGTTTTTCTTCCTTACTACAAGCACAAAAAACCTTGCTTTCACTGGCAGACTTTTTTAAAACTCATTTTAAGTAAAAATTTGTTTGATTCAAGTGAAAATTATCTACAAACGAATTCATTTTTAGGTGATGAGTCTCATTTTAAATGGAAAGAGATTAATTTTGACTGGAAATGAGACATTTTGACAAGAAATAAGACAAATATTCTTGGAAAGATTTAGAGTTTTTGCAGTGTAGGTAAAGTGTGGAGGCGTTTGGTTCTCTCACCTCTCTATCTGCGACAGGAACTTCGTCTCGAAGATGCCCCTGGTCTTCAGCGTCTCGGAGATTTGTCCCCGGAAGAGGAAGCCGCGCTTGGTCAGGTCGATCAGGATCTGCCTGACGATCTCTCCCAGGTACATGCCGCTGCACATCTTCTCGTACCTGAGCACACGAGAGAGTCTCAGTCTTAGATCGCAGCCAGAAGAAGAGTTATGTTCTTATTACATCTCTTATATCTGAAATAGGGATTTCACGATCATAGATTTTCTTGGTACGATTATTGTGTATTGAAATAATCACGGTGTTACAATTATTAAGCATTAATTAATTTCACAACACTATTAATGTGTAAAATCAAATAGTCAAAATATAATTACATTGCTATTTATTTACACAAAATATAATATTTTAAGTATCTATTAAAGGGACAACGAGGAGTTTCTATTTGGTTATAAAAAAGTCTCACGTTAATGTGGATGAATCTACGTTACCCACACTTGTTAATGGGCCCATTTTCGATAAATATATTGTTTTGAAATGCTGGTTGAGCCGACCAGCATTTCTTTACTTTCGGTTTCGTGGCGAGTCATGAGAATAACGCCGCTGAATCGCCGTTTATGGTCGGAACTACGACGGTATGTGATCGTCTTCCAACCTCTGACTTTAATTCTTGATGAATGAAAACATGAGTCTGTCTTGCGCCGGTCAAAGAATTTCACGGTGCGCGGAGGCTCATAAATGTAGTGAGAAAACACTTCGCTTTTCCAAAACTCCTCGTTGTCCCTTTAAAATATGACCAATTATTAATCCCCTAGGGGAAGTGTTTGAAGCACTCCTCCCATTAGCAACGCCAGCCCATAGCCCTGCCCAGAGATTTACAACATACAGTGTTGTGAATGGACCCAAAGAAACGGCCTATTTTCGCAGCCTAAAAGAGGTTTTACCTGAAAAAAAAATACACAGTTCCATTGTTCACTATAATATAATTTTTTCCAGCCCCTCAAAGTGCAGGAAAAACACAGTTTTTATTTGGACCTAACCAACTTAGGCGTTAGCGCCCGCCGATCAGCAGTTGGTTAGGTCCAAATAAAAACTGTGTTTTTCCTGCACTTTGAACGGCTGGAAAAAATTATATTATAGCGAACAATGGAACTGTGTATTTTTTTTTCAGGTAAAACCTCTTTTAGGCCGTGAAAATAGGCCGTTTCTTTGGGTCTGTTCACAACACTGTATGTTGTAAATCTCTGGGCAGGGCTATTATGGGCTGGCGTTGCTAACGGGAGGAGTGCAGAGAGTCTCCTACTGCAATTAAAGGGATAGTTCAACATTTTGGCAAATTGGCCCATTGCCATAATTGCTATAGTCATAGCAGTAGGTTCGTTACCTTTAATTGTAGGTGTAAGCTATTTTTAGTACAGCGGAGCGCAGCAGCTGGCTGCTCAGAGCTACGCTATGGAGGCTAAGGGAATTTCTTGGTTTCCCTCATTAAACTCATCAAATACAAAATCCCAAAACTCCACAGCGCTTTTGTAGACAAGTTGTGAGCTGCACAACCACCACGCTATGAGATAATGACGGAACGATATGAAACGGAGCCGTTTTCGAGGTAAATTCATACAAAACCGCTGATGCGCGTTGCGTTCAGGGACAGTTTTTCAGCAAGCAGTCTCCGTATTTACCCTGTATTTACCTCGAAAACGGCTCCGTTTCGTATCGTTCCGTCATTATCTCATAGCGTGGTGGTTGTGCAGGTCACAACTTGTCTACAAAAGCGCTGTGGAGTTTTGGGATGTTGAATTTGATGAGTTTAATGAGGGAAACCAAGAAATTCCCTTAGCCTCCATAGCGTAGCTCTGAGCAGCCAGCTGCTGCGCTCCGCCGTACTGAAAATAGCTTACACCTACAATTAAAGGTAATGAACCTACTGCTATGACTATAGCGATTATGGCAATGGGCCAATTTGCCAAAATGTTGAACTATCCCTTTAAAGTACTTAGGGGCTATTTGTAGATCATACAACCCCACTTTAAAAAAATGCTACTATCCCTTTAATCGTGGTATTTAACGCCACAATTAATTAATCGTAAAGATTCCTAAATACCGTCACTTTCCAAAAAGGATTATGTCGGGAAAAGGTGAATACGCAGATACTGGTCCATTTACCTAACGTGATATTGAATTGGTAGGCGTTTAAATGCTAGAGTGCAACCCCACTTTAAAAAAATGCTACTATCCCTTTAATGGTGAAAACAAGTAATTCCCTAATCTGAAAGTTTGCTGCGGCAGTGACATGGCCTGGATACTTTGGTGTTGTTTGAGACTAGAAGCCTCTTGACCTTTGTTTGCCTTCGTTGAGCGAGTTCTCGTCCACCGCCTGGTCGTACTGCGTCCTGATGTCGTCCAGGCAGCCGTTGTCGCCGAACGCGCCCCACTCCATGTTGACGCACATCCGGCCCTCGTTTCCCTCCACGATCTCGATGTTCCTCATCTCCTCCATGTAGCAGGCGTTGCTGCCCGTCCCTGTCAGGACGGACGGACGCCACAGCGTGAGACCACATGTGCATCGCATCGTCCAGCTGCTTCACAAATACACTGCTCAAAACAATAAAGGGAACGCTTAAAGGGATAGTAGCATTTTTTAAAAGTGGGGTTGTATGATCTCCAAATAGCCCCTAAGTACTTTAATTGCAGTAGAAGACTCTCTGCACTCCTCCCGTTAGCAACGCCAGCCCATAATAGCCCTGCCCAGAGATTTACAACATACAGTGTTGTGAATGGACCCAAAGAAACGGCCTATTTTCATGGCCTAAAAGAGGTTTTACCTGAAAAAAAAATACACAGTTCCATTGTTCGCTATAATATAATTTTTTCCAGCCCTTCAAAGTGCAGGAAAAACGCAGTTTTTATTTGGACCTAACCAACTGCTGATCGGCGGGCGCTAACCCTGGGCGGAGGGATATGTGATTACGTGAATTTGAAACTGAATTTTTCCTGCACTTTGAAGGGCTGGAAAAAATTATATTATAGTGAACAATGGAACTGTGTATTTTTTTTCAGGTAAAACCTCTTTTAGGCCGTGAAAATAGGCCGTTTCTTTGGGTCCATTCACAACAATGTATGTTGTAAATCTCTGGGCAGGGCTATTATGGGCTGGCGTTGCTAACGGGAGGAGTGCAGAGAGTCTGCTACTGCAATTAAAGTACTTAAGGGCTATTTGTAGATCATACAACCCCACTTTAAAAAAATGATACTATCCCTTTAAACAACACATTGTAACTCCAAGTATATCACACCCGTGTGAAATCAACCTGGGATGATAATTTTGATTTACATTCATCATTTTTATGTTATTTTGTTCTCAACACACTCTACTATATATTGAATAACGATTTTAAACTGTAATATTTAATTAATTGAGATCTAAGATGTGTTGTTTAAGTGTTCCCTTTATTTTTTTGAGCAGTTGTATTATGTTTTTTTTTTGTTTTTTTGTAAGAATTTTTTTTTTTTTTTTTTGAGCCTACCTGCGATCAGTCCCACCTCACAGCTGGGTTCCTCATACGCACAAGTCATCATTGTTCCCACGGTGTCGTTCACTATGGCAACCACATCCAGCTCAAACTCCTACAGAGGAAACGACACAAAAGGAAAATTAGTCACAGGCCTCTAAGATACACTCCTATAAGTCCTATAAATACCAATAAGGCTCCCTATGCATTCGCTGCCACGCTCCAATCTCACGATTCAAGACTCATGCTTGGTTGTAATCCAATAAATCCAAATATATAGGGAGAAGCTGAAATGAATTACAAGTTTATTATCAAAATGCTCATGCGAGAGAATTATTTCTCTACATCTGCAACGCCCAAAATGTCAGATTATAATTTGATTGGAAGATTTTTACATCCAACTGTTGCTTACAGAGATTAATATCAGGCCTGGCAACTTTTCAAACGCCACACTGAACTTAATATGCACTTCACTCACATTCCTAGACAAAATGCACAGCGAGGCCAAGAAACGAACACTCCCACGCACACACACACACACACACCCACACACACACACACACGCACGCACAATACTGATGATCATCCTTGTCATCACTGAACAATAAGGTCCCACACTGCAGCCCCAGAGGGCAATGCCTACAATTCCAGGCGTTATTATAACATGCTGTTACGACAACACCCACACACTGCTGCGGTTACCCTCCCACCCCACCCATCCGCCACTGCTTTACCTCTCCGTCAATCATTTACAGTCACTTAATACTTACTGGATCCTCCATCTAAAAGGGTGAAATCAATATATGAAACTCAAAAGTGATGACATTGGAATATCTTCAATAAACTTCATCAATACAAAAACAGATGCAAAAATAGGCTCAAAATGATGTAAAACGTATAGAAGGAGTTACAGTACACTGCAAAACTCAAAATCTTACCAAGAATATTTCTCGTCTAGATCAGATAGATAGATAGATAGATAGATAGATAGATAGATAGATAGATAGATAGATAGATAGATAGATAGATAGATAGATAGATAGATAGATAGTCAATATAGATAGATTAGACAATAGATTAAAACAATAATTTAAAAACTCTAGACATTTTTTTTTATCCCACACACATACTGTACACATACCATACATATTGCACATTTTAATAGGCATTTAGGGCAGTAACGGCTGCGGTCATTTCTAGTCAAAACAAATCTCATTATATTTAAAATAAGACTCATCACATAAAAAGTAGCTTGTTTTTAGACACTTCTTAACTTCTTTCAAGCAGATTTTCCCTTGAAATAAGTAGAAAAATCTGATAGCGGGGCAAGTTTTTCTTCCTTACTACAAGCACAAAAAACCTTGCTTTCACTGGCAGATTTTTTTAAAACTTATTTTAAGTAAAAATTTCTTTGATTCAAGAGAAAATTATCTACAAACGAATTCATTTTTAGCTGATGAGTCTCATTTTAAATGGAAAGAGATTAATTTTGACTGGAAATGAGACATTTTGACAAGAAATAAGACAAATATTCTTGGAAAGATTTTGAGTTTTTGCAGTGTAGCATCTCAGCTCTGTGTGGGTGGGGTGGGGGGTAATTATGTTGAAACTGCAAACTTAAAAGCTTCAAAGGTGTCTTATGTCAGCATGTGAAATGCATCCTGTAGGTTTTAATTCCTAGGCATCATTAACCTATGACAACGAGGAAACAAAACAAAGGCCCATGGACCTGCCACCTGATCAACCAGAGGTTTGCGTGTGTGAAAACCTGTTTAAGCCTGGTAAAGTGGGTACGTATAGAAAACAAGTTTATCTGACTCATCTTGTTCTTGCATCTCTTCATTCCCTCACATCTGGGTCATTCCAGCTACTGTCGGGGGTCCCTATAGCTGTCTTAAAGCTATCTTAAAGCTGTCTTAGCTCTTCAGTTATAATAATACTGTTTAACATAGCTTCTTCTCTCTGTCTGTCTCTTTCTTGCCTTCTCTCTCCCTCTGTCTATCTCTCACTCACACACACCCACACCCACACACACACACCACACAAACTCAGAATAAAAAAAATGTCATTTTAACAGGTAAATGAAGCATTCTGGAGTGTATGAAACTGGTCTAGTGGGGAGCTGTGGCTGGTCTTTCTTTTAATATTTTGACCTGGAGTGGCCTTTAAAGAGCCTGTTTCCTCTGCTTCACCTTCACATTCAGGCCACACTTTCCTCATCCACCACTTATATTCAAATTTCTTTATTAGGATTAACCCCTTGAGGTGTATCACCTCGTTTTCGAGGGGGTCCCAAGTAAGAAAGAAGGATAAGGAAAAGAGAATAGAAACGCATAACAAATACAACATACAGTACATACAACATTCACACACAAACACTGGAAAGAGTAATCCAGACATTACAAACATTACAGCCTAAGCATACAAGAAATAGTGAGCTATTACAAGCAGTTAACTTGAATGCATAATATCATATTATGGGGTATAGTAGCTGTACATAGCATCAAGGACTCAGAAATGGGCAGTAGGTGGGTCCATCTCATGGGGAGATGGTGAAATAAAATAGGACCTCAACAACCCATGAACAGTCAGATGTTTCAGGTCATACATGAACATTCAACCTTAAAGTGAGATGACAATGCACGCTTGAACAAACTAAGAGTAGGGGGGGATCTGATGTTGGCAGGTAAATTATTCCCTATGCCCTATTCTCATTTCTATCTTGATAGCTGTGATGTCAGATATTAATTATGAAAGGAGGCTCCCACATGCCGAATAATAAGAACTGACATGTCCTGCCTATAGGCTGCCCTTCCCTTTCCTACAGCATCTGATCTATCTGATGACACAAGTCAGGGTCCTGGAATTTGTCTTTCTCTTCTATACAAACATTACACATCTCCGAGTTTGCAGGTATCACACACACACACACACACACACCTGTTGTTGTGCTATCTCTCCCTCCTCTGCCTCTGGACTCACACACAGCCAGTATCACAACTAAGCATAAAGTCTTCTAGCTTAATGCTAACGTATAATGTAAAATCTCATAGACGGGCTAACAAATTAGCCGTTCAGCAGCTGCTAAAAGTTTTAATTTTTTTTCATGCGAGAAAGTCACTGTTAAATCCCCAGTCTGTGGTCAGTTTATCCAGATATCGCCTGTTAGGAAATTTGCTGGTTAAACTCTTTTTAGGAGATTATCTCATTGATGAAATCTAACAACTGTGGCAGTCACATTAGTTTGTTTGAATGAAAAGTGAAGCTTCAGGTGCGTATTGCTGGACAGAAGAGCAGTGCACAGATATCATCACATTTATATAAATAAATCAACGATTTCCAATGAACCGATCAGTCTACATTGAAACTTATTTTGTTAAGTTAACATTACGGTATGATAACCACTTGCACTTTTAAGAAGAAAATGGACATTACTAGGCTACTATATCTAGAGGAAAAAAAACAAGAGTGTCGTAACTCTAAAATCAATAATGCCACATTAGTTATTTTTATACAACTCCTTCTGTTCCGTCATCTTGCTGGTGAACGAGGCATATTATGGGAAATCCGTTGTACCCCTTTGTTTTAAGTGAGCTCCCAGATAATCTTGATTTCTAGGGCTATGTAGCCCTTCCCCTTAGCCCTAGCTCTTGACCAGAAGTAGAATTGGGACACCACTACCCCTCACATGAACGCGCAAAATTAAGGGGAAGGGCTAAGGGGGAGAATTGAGATTGGGCCTTTGTAAGAAGTAAGCGATCCGGTGGTTTTGGTTAACTTCCTGTCAGCCGATGCAGTTAGCAGTCCCCGCCCTCGTCCCTACGTCACCACATTCACGCGCATCCCTTGGCTGCACACACAGAGAGGACCGCCCCTTTATGCCGTTCTCTCTCCTCATTGGATAAAGGTTGTAGGATACAAGGAAAGTTTTCTCCTCGGCTTACAGCAGAGCAGAGTGACTGACAGACCCGTGTTTCAGACCAAACACTCTATATATAAGTGATTGCTGTCGGAAGATAGAACTATTTAAGACTTATATTATTAACACAAATATTCTGCTTACTTCTGCTTTAACGCAAATTCAACCAATCTCAGTGAATAATGTGCGATCTTGCTATTTTGTCCAATCACCACAACTTTTCCGCAAATTGGACCAATCATCTGGGCTTTCCGTGAGTTCCACCAATCATAGCAGTCCTTGCGCAAACGTAACACCAACGTAGCCACCAAATTCACTTTCTTGTCTTTGATGTGAAGATGCAGGCATGTGCGACTCAAACGTCTCACAAGAACTGCTGACGCTGGGGATTGGTGGGGAGGACGCACACTGTCGTCCTGTTAACTGATTGAAGCTTTACTAGGCAAGGCAAGGCAAGGTAATTTTATTTGTATAGCCCGTTTTTACAAACAGTTTGTCTCAAAGGGCTTCACATGTCATCACAACAACATCCTCTGTCCTTAGACCCTCACATCCACTGAGGAAAAACTCCATGGAAAACCCTTTTAACAGGGAAAAATTGGAGAAACCTCAGGGTGAGCAACAGAGGAGGGATCCCTGACCCAGGACGGACAGACGGGACATATGTTGTTACAGACAAAAAAACAGTTTATAGTTTATGACAGAATGTGGGAAACATGGAAATCAGCCAGTTTTTTCATTTCTCTTGCCCTCTGTTCAGACTCGCTCGTCATTTATGCAACTACCCTTATTATGTAGATCACCCGTAAAGTGTATGCCGACCAAATACTCAAAATGTTATTACTCAAGAACGAGGATCTTTGCAACGCCTTCAGGAGTTGGTTGCATGACTTTTATACTGGCAAATAAAAATACCTGCCAATCAATTAAAGGTCAGCATTGTTGACACAGCATCTTTGCAAATGTGCCCATTTGCCTACCCATTATTACATAGGCGTGCCAGTCTAAGGTTAAATTTTTCAAAACAGGTTCCCATCAAACGCAGCATGGCAGCAGACCTCTGTAGTTCTAGTATCAGAGGAGCTGATGATGTGCTGCGATCGGACTTATTTCCTGTTACCTCTTTCCTCTTGATCGCGTCTCGAAGAAGCTCCACCACGTCTTCGCCCTCGCAGTCCGTGGCCTTGAAGCCTTTAGTCCAGGTCACGAGAATACCCTGCAGAGAACATACAGACGTGGTTTACACATCTTATTTGCATTTTAAGGTACAGACACAGACATCTTATTTGCATTTTAAGGTACAAACACAGACATCTTATTTGCATTTTAAGGTACAGACAAAGAAACGGCTCACTCTCTGGAGAGCCACTGTTAGATTGCTGAGATCTAGAGCTGCAGATTGATTTGGGGGGCAATACGCTACGAATACAATGTGGTTGGACAACTACTACATGTATAGCTGTGCATGCCGGGTACTCGGGTTAACCGTGCACATCACTAGTTCTCAACGGGCGTGAAAATGAAAACCCAACCTTTCCGGAACCATAGTTGAAGCCTGGGCCCGACCCAATCTGAATCATTTGTATATATTCTCGACCCAAACCCGGCCAAAAAAAGGAAGAAGACCTGATTCATGCTATCTATTGGTTGGGTAGGCCCAACCAGACGTGCTGGTTGTTGAGAACCATGGGCCAGCAGCAGTGTGTGTGGAGCTAGTTCGTTTTTTTGAGTCAGTTGTGTTGGTTACGTTCACACTGCAAACGAACCACTCCAGGGCTTGAATGGAAGCGGGCAGAGATGAGACCACTCCGTCTCGGGGATCTCGGTCTGCTTTTTTTTATCCTGCATCTGAGCGCGATTGCTGTGTTCGAAATCATCCACTCACTCACTCACTCCCTATCCACTACATCATGTATATGATATAGTGGACTACATCATGTAGGCCTACACGATGTAGGGAATGACGGGAGGAGAATTCGGACACTAGACGGTAATTTTCTGGACGTGGTTGCGTCAGTTGATGCGCCAGGTGTTGCCGTGACGGAAGCAGACGCGCCGAGAATCATGTAAACAAACCATGGATGTATGAAACAAACCGGACACATAAAAATAAAATAATAAAAACCGGACACTTGCGGGAACATTTGAGGATGTGATTCTGTGTGGTTGTGTTACTCGGACAATAAACTGTTGAAATATCGGAAGTTTGGTTTGGTCAACTACTGTTGTGTGTCCCAATCGTGAGTCGTTAACGGCTCTGTGGTTATTAGCTTAGCTCGTTAGCTCGTATTTCCTCCATATTCTACTACAGTTTCTTAATTAGATTGATTTAATGCTGCCTGTTAATGTTCGGATGCTGCTGCCCAACCCCTGCTCCTCGGGCGAGACAAACGGAGCGAAGGCAAATACGTCTGAGGAGTTTTTTTGGTAAATTGCCTAAATAAATCGTAGCTAACATGCTAATTAGCTTCCTCTTCTTCTCTGGCAAAACACGACCGCATTGCATTGTGGGATACGGGAGTACAAAGTAGTGTTCATCACTTGTTCACTCAATTTTGCGGTGCATTGTGAGTGTTTTGTCATCCACTACATAGTGAATGAAATTAATCGCATAGAATTCGAACAACACTACAAAATGGCGAACACACTATATAGTTAGTGCACTACATCCGTGATAGGGGGCGATTTACAACACAGCCCAGGTCCGAACGAACCGAATTTTGGGGTTAAACGCTTCCTGTCTGAATACAGCCCTAAATTTCTTCAACTTATTGTACCTTTTAAATTTATTTTTTTCTACTCCACCTGCACAGCCAGGTACACTTTCCTTGTTTTGTTTTTTCTTGATAAAGAAATATGCATTTTAATCTTTTGAGGTAGCTTGTAGAGAAGAGAACATACCGCGTCAAGGCTGGTCTGATGGCAGGGGAAGGAGAAGGTGAAACCCAGCGGCAGTCGAGCACTTTTCATTCCCATGTAATCGAGGAAGTCGGAGATGCAGTGCACAATGTGGTCAAAGAGCTGGAAGAGACATTTAGTAGTTAGATTATACACTGGGAGGTTAATAAAAGATAAAAAAATATTTGGGATAAATCTATTTCTAAGCAGTAGATACATCTGTACCTCTTCTCCAGTGCCCTGCATGACTTCTATGGGGATAGCGTAGATTTTGTTATGCATCTCCACCGATCGCCTCTTCCCGCTGCGAATCTTGACCAGAAGAACACGGAAGTTTGTCCCTCCGAGGTCCAGAGCCAGGAAATCTCCGTTCTCTGTATCGCAAGAAAAGGCCTTGTTAGAACCTTAGACTTGATAAGGTTTTGTCTGTTCAATTGCAGAACAAATATTCCTGCCTAGAGTCTCATTTGACGTCTTGTACAATGAAGTTATTAAATCTCAGTTTCTCGTATCAGCAGTAAAGGGTTTACTTCGAGTTTCAGAGATGCAAACATAATTTGCACCTCGTCTTGTGTTTATATCTTCATAGACTTGTCTAAGACAGTTTCTCATGATTGGTGTCAGTTTTATGGCATGACTAATTGCAGTTTCTGATGATGGATCACTTGTAAATAATGCAGAATAACCTGACTACCTGACCCAGCCTCACTCATTTAGTCTTGACAGTGAGCCTCTTGTGGAAAATTGCCAAGTGTTTGATGCTTTGCGTTTTTATAAGCCTCGATGCAGTGCCTCAGAGATGACAACCCTACTTCAGTTAGTTTTAGGTGTGTAATACAAGGACAACATTGTCTCATTTAGAGCGATACGATGCGATTCAATGTCTAGAAGTAACATTTATTTTGCCAAAATTTAAATCTGTGAGACGAATGCTGGATGTTGTTCTTCTAAGGGGTTGAACTAATTATTGATAGAAAGTAGATAAATAGTAAACACGACAATTACAGTGCAGTAATAATATCATTTAACCAAAAAACATTTAAAAAATACAGTATTTACAATATTAGTTGCATTGTTCTGGATCAAAAAAGTGCAATTTCAGGTTAATCGAGTATCTGCTTCAGTTCTCAGAGTGAAAAATATCAAGGCTGGAGAAAAGATTTCAGATATATCACCTAGTCCATATGATCTGACTGCAGAACACCTCAATCTGCATTCACTATATATACTTTCATTAATTTCTTTTATTTAGAAGGCACAGTGTCACACAGTAACGCACCAACGTTTCACCAGTACGAGTTTCGTGCAAAGCTGTTCATAATCATAAATTAATCATACTTACAGTACAATAAAAAGCTTCATAATGTTTATAGGTTTCCTTTTAGATTTTTTACGACTTCGTTGAATAAAACCTGTCCAACTTGTCCAGTTATGAAACATTTTTTTCTTTTTGCCTCCCCTACCTTGTTTGACAATTCAACATGTGATTGGGACCTTTTCTAAGTTAACACACAATGGGCGCAGCATACATTCACCCATCAATATGCAAAGCTTTAAGCCTAAGGGGAAATTTTCTTATTGAGTTGTATAATTTCACCCCGGTCTCAGTCTTTAATTAGCCATAGAGATCAACACTATTTGAGTAGCAGGCTGTAAAGATTTCTGCTGATAAGTTGGACATTTTAACACAGGAGTGTGTAGTAGGGATTGCTTCGTTTTGGAGCCAGTTGGGATGTCGTATTTGTTACGTTAAGTGTTGGTTGCCACCTGCACACAAAAAGCTGCTTTCTTTGACTGGTAATTACCTCCGTGTACTGTACTGTATGTGATTAGTCAATTGACGCATCTCGTTTCATGATCAGTTTTGATACTAGTTGATCGTACCAATTAAAATCGATGCACCGATGCAGGGACTGAATCGTTACACCCCTAGTTGGTCTCCCACCTCTTTGAAGCTTGGTGACATGAGGCCCTGTGTTGTGCATCAACAGAAACAATGCTCACCAGGAAATGTGCAACCTTAACAACAGTAATAAACTTCTTGACATTTATAGGTTTCCTTTTAGGTTTTTTTTCAGACTTCATTGGGTAGAACTCGTCCAACTTGTCTAGTTAGTAGTAACTACATTTTTCTTTGCCTTCCTTACCTTGTTTGACACTTCAACATGTCATTGTGACCTTTTCTAAAATAACACACCATCATTATCAATAGAGATGGGTGCAGCATCTGTGTATGCAATGCATACATTCACCCATCAACTATATGCCGGTGGTTCCCAACCTTTTTTGGCTCGTGACCCCATTTTGACATAAAAAAATTCTGGCGACCCACTCAGTTATTTTTATATGCTGCATTTAAAAGAACAGTTCACCCAAAATTGAAATTTCACTCATTATCTACTCACCCTCATGTGGACTAAGGGCTGGGAGAAGTTTCAGAGTCCTCCGTGGCTTCTCTGAGTTACAGGGGGTCTCGGCGTAGCAGTGCATGTCCATATAACGGTTGCAAATGGATACCAACTGTCTTCGTAACAAAAAGACACACCAAAAAACATCCAAATACCTCCATGCTGCTCGTATGTAATGTCCGTCATGTATTGAAGCCCCGAAATGCGAAATTGTTCCGAAAAAAATTAAATAAGTCTATATTTCAAGCTTGTTTGCAGCGGAAGCTCCTCTTCCTGGTCCGTCCAAATCTTGCGTGATTTGCACCGGCGCAAATCGCGTGGTGTGTCTTTTTGTTACGAAGACAGTTGGTATCCATTTGCAACCGTTATATGGACATGCACTGCTACCCCGAGACCCCCTGTAACTCAGAGAAGCCACGGAGGACTCTGAAACTTCTCCCAGCCCTTAGTCCACATGAGGGTGTGGAGTAGATAATAAGTGAAATTTCAATTGTGAGTTAACTATTCCTTTAATTAGAACTCGAATAAAATTTGAGAAGGTGAAAGTAAAGAATAAAGTTGTTTATGATTGTGTGTGGTGTTTTTAATCATAATTTTTTTTTAAATAATGATAATTAGTTAAAAGAATATTTTCATCAGTAATTTAATACCGTAAAACACCAATTAAAGGCCCGGGCGTTTATTTGCTTAAATCGCTCAAATCAACCGGCGTTTATTAGGGACCTGCGTTTATTTGGGACCTGCATTTATTAATAGTGTTCAACCTGGACCTCCTTCTGGGGAAAGAGGCTTCACTCTGTGGCGGCAGGCGGCGGTGGAACGATACGTGCGTTTCTCAAGGCATTACTGTAAATACGGCCAGGGCGGACTCGTTCTCTGTCTCGCTGACCTCCGTGGTCCTGGCCCGCACAGGTACCACGGTCCTCTGCCCTCTCTGATCCGCCGCAAGTTGCAAAAACCCCGCGGACGCCCAGTCTCTCCACCCCTCTCCCACACTTCAGCACCTGTGTTGGCTCGCACCACCGTCCTTTTTTTTTTTTTTTATTGAATGAAGTAGGCCTATAACTAATAATAATGCAACGTATAGCCTAACTAAATACGTGCATGAGTAATCAGAGAACAGTAGGCTGTTTACGCTACTTTTAAAAGGAGTAAAGTCATTTAAAACGAGGAGCGAGCCGAGCCGAGCCGACACTAGAGCGGATGAGAGGAGTGGACAGACCGGGCAGGAGCAACCGGCCGATGTCTCGTCGGTCCTCGGCCGTCTTTAATGTCTAGAGACACCCGCTATATTTGCAGAGAATATTTTTTGACAACCAGAAAAACAATGTTTGACCCGGCGTTTATTTGGGATGGGCGTTTAATATAAAAAATATTTTGCTACACCCGGCGGTTAATTGGGACCGGCGGCAATTTGGGACTCGGCCATTATTTGAAGTTTTACGGTAAGCTTCTTGATGTTTTTAGGTTTCCTTTTAGATTTTTTACGACTTTGTTGAATAAAACCTGTCCAACTTGTCCAGTTATGAAACTAAAATTTTTCATTGCCTCCCTTACCTTGTTTGATAGCCTGGTTGGCACGACTTTCCAATGTTGATACTCAGCATTGGGTCTGGCCAAGACGTTAAGAGAATCCATTTCTCAAAGCGCATCCTTCAAACCTGGTTTACCCGCCCCCCTCAAATGCCTCAGTCTGCTATTGGTCGAAGCCAGAATAGGCGGTGTCGAAGCTTAAACCAATCACACCGCTCTTTCCTCTACTGCGTCACGTACTTGAACACGCCTCTACCCAGAGCCGTTGGAGAGGCTCAACGTTGATTGGCTCTCGAAAAAGAGGGTGGAGTTCCCGAAAATTCGGGAGACAGAAATCCAGTTAATAGCACGGTTGGCCAGACTAGCAGTCAGCAGCGCTTTTGCGAGGCATGACGTCACTAGTGTGGGCGCGACCAGGCTACTTGTTTGACACTTCAACGTGTGATTGTGACCTTTCCTAAGATAAAACACCATCATTATCAATGGGTGCAGCATCTATGCATTCACCCATATGCAAAGCTTCAAGCCTAAAGGAAAACTTTATTTTTGAGTTGTATAATTTCACCCCGGTCTTAGTCTTTAATTAGCCATAGAGATCAACACTATTTGAGTATATAATAAGGCTGTAAAGATTCCTGCTGATAAGTTGGACATTTTAACACAGGAGTGTGTAGGGATTGCTTTCGTTTTGGAGCCAGTTGGGATGTCGTATTTGTTACGCTAAGTGTTGGTTGCCATTGCCACCTGCACAAAAAGCTGCTTTGACTAATTACCTCCGTGTACTGTACTGTATGAGACTAGTCAACTGATGCATCTTGTTTTTTGATTTTGATTCTAGTTGATGAGAGACCGATCCCAAAATGATCAGTTTCTTTGGTTTTACTATTTATAGGTATGTGTTAGAGTAAAATTCAGTATTTTTTTTGTTTTGTTTTATTTTACCAACTACCGACAACATTTCTCCCAAAAGTTTATAAATCGGTTTTTGTGGAGCCCAGAGTGAGACTAGTTGAGAACCCCTGCTCTAAATGACAATTTTTTTTTTTTTCAATTTTGGGAGAAATGTTGTCGGTAGTTGATAGAATAAAACAAAAAAAAAAGTATTGAATTTTACTCAAACCCATACCTATAAATAGTAAAACCAGAGAAACTGATCATTTTGGGTGTGGTCTCTTAAAGGACAATTCCAGGCGAATTCAACTCGGGGGTGTATTTTCCTATCATTTTAGGTCTAAAAGAAGGAATCTGAAGATTTTCAGTGTAATTGCTCTTGTTTTGCGGTGGTTGTGTCTGTCCCCGCATCGCCATGGCAGCAATGAATGGGAGTGGATGTAAGTTCTGCTGTTTAGGCTGTTTACAGCCGTCAAAGCCGCATTTTTTTTCCACAGACAGCGTGAGATGGCTATGCAAACATGCACCGAGAAGTTTATTTACTTCAAGCAAGCCGACATGTTTGTAAAACTAGATCTAATTCAAAGTCTCCCGGAGTCTCGCGCGAGACCCAAGTTGCCGTGCTCGGTGTGTTCAGGTGCAGTGGGAAAAGATTAGATTAGATTAGAAAACTTTATTGATCCCCAAGGGGAAACTGCTTTGCCATGCAATAAAAAGCTACCGTTTGTGTCATAAACACAGGAATATCAACTCTTGACTTGCTTCAAGTGTACATATTTTTCCACAGACAGCGTCAGGTGGCTACTCAAACATGCGCCTAGAAGTTTTTTTTACTTGAAGCAAGTCAAGAGTTGATATTCCTGTGTTTATGACACAAACGGGAGCTTTTCCCACTGCTCATGAACATACCGAGCACGGCAACTGGGTCTCGCGCCAGACATTAAACTGAAAATCTTCAGATTCCTTCTTTTAGACCTAAAATGATAGGAAAATACACCCCTGAGTTGAATTCGCCTGGAATTGTCCTTTAATATAATCCTTTGTTATGCAACCTTTGCTGCTGTGTGACATGAAGCCAATAGAATCTCATGTCAATCACCTGATCCGTCTGGTGTGCTCCGGACGAAGGTGGGCAACATTTTGACTGCAGCTTCTTTGTGGCTGTCCTTCTTGAGGCCTCGTTCGATCTCCATCCTCATGCGTTTCTTCACTTCCAACAGTTGGCTTTTGCTCAGCCGGAACTCTGCCAGGGTCTGCTGAATCTGGCGCGCCTGCTCCGTCAGCCGGTACGCCACCGCCGTCACCATGGCAGCACCTTTCGCACTCCCACTCTCAGACAGCAGGAAGCGGACATCTGAGTCTGGGACCAAGCGCCGCACTGTCTTGTGCAGACGGCGAGCGTATCTGTGGAGAAAGCAGTAGATTCAAGACTTCTTAAAGGGATAGTTCAAACATTTTTGGCAAATTGGCCCATTGCCATAATCCCTGCAGTTTTAGCAGTAGGTTCATTACCTTTGTTGGTGTGAGCCCATTTTAGAACGGAGCTAAGCTACGGAGGCTAATGGGATTTCTTGGTTTCCCTCATCAAACTCATCAAATACACAATCCAACAACTCCAAAACGCTCTCATGGACAAGTTGTGAGTTGTTTTAGAGGTAAAATCATGCAAAACAGCTGATGCACGTTCCTGTTGGGGGCAGTTTTGTACAGGACAGAGTTGTTTTAGAGGTAAATACAGAGTCTGCTTGCTGAAAAACTGTCCCCGAAGGCAACGCGCATCAGCGGTTTTGCATGACTTTCCCTCTAAAACAACTCTGTCTGGTAACGTTGTGTTATTATCTCATAGCGTGGTGAATGTGCAGGTCACAACTTGTCCACCAGAGCGTTGTGGAGTCGTTGGATTGTGTATTTGATGAGTTTGATGAGGGAAACCAAGAAATCCCATTAGCCTCCATATAGCGTAGCTCTGAGCAGCTCGCGGCTCTGCTCCGCCGTTCTAAAAACAGCTTGCACCGACAATTAAAGGTAACGAACCTACTGCTATGACTATAGGGATTATGGCAATGGGCCAATTTGCCAAAATGTTGAACTATCCCTTTAAACGATTAGGTCTAAAAATGTTAATCTTCATAGGTGATCAAATTGTCTTGGGGGGAGAGAGGACATAGTGGAGGAGACTGGGGTAGACTAGAGGTATTTCACATGTACACAGTATCTCCTTTCACTGCGAAGTGAAAATATTTCAGAATATGGCACCTCTGCTTTAATTTTACGACCATTTATCTGGAGTATTTTTGAATCTCGTGGTGACGGTGATGATTTCCAGGTATTTAATCATATGCGTTTATCATCACGTATGAACAGTACTGTGTTTCAGGGTTATGCATTGTTGTTTCATCACCTATAAAAGGCTAGTAACTAACTGCGATAGCACCACAGAAACTTGGGAAAGAGAAAGGTCACACTGCCATTTCCCTGATTTAAGTATTGCAGTATTCAATAGACATTGTCTTAAACTAAATGTACAACAGAGGGAACTTGTGTGGGACTGATTGATTTATGGGCAACTGAATCTTCAGGTGTGGCATGTTCACACCCTCTTTATTTGTCAGAGGATCCTGTTTGAGGGTTTTGTAACTGTGGGATAGCCGTCATCTTTGCTTTGTTTAATTGGTCGTGTAAACATGAGGGCAAACAATAAAAAACTTAGCTGCCATTGTTTGAAGCCACTTATTGTCAAACACATTCCCTCAGCTGAGTGAGTAGTACTGTACTCACTGAGGGTGCATCTTGTAGAGCGACCCGTCGATGCCCACGGTGGTGCGGAGGCGTGCGACGCCTTTGTTTTCCTTTAGACGGGCGAGGATGCCTCCCAGCGTGGAAGCGATTAGATTCGCAGAGCGGAAAGACACGATGGTGCAGACGTGCTGCACGGCCAGACAGTCCTCGTCCGACGGCTCCACCCCGAGCCTCGTCAGGATCTCCATGCACTTCTTCAGTCCCTCCTTAGTCCTAAAACCAGAGGTATTCATTGTTAAAGCGATAGTTCACCCAAGATTGAAATCTCACTCATTATCTCCTCCCCTTCATGTGGACTAAGGGCTGGGAGAAGTTTCAGAGTCCTCCGTGGCTTCTCTGAGTTACAGGGGGTCTCGGCGTAGCAGTGCATGTCCATATGACGGTTGCAAATGGATACCAACTGTCTTCGTAACAAAAAGACACACCAAAAAACATCCAAATACCTCCATGCTGCTCGTATGTAATGTCCGTCTTGTATTGAAGCCCTGAAATGCGAAATTGTCCCGAAAAAAATGAAATAAGTCTATATTTCAAGCTTGTTTGTAGCGGAAGCTTCTTGAAGCTCCTCTTCCCGGTTCGTCAAATTTGGACGAACCGGTAAGAGGAGCTTCAAGCTTGAAATATTGAAATATAGACTTATTGAATTTTTTTCGGTACAATTTTGCATTTCGGGGCTTCAATACAAGACGGACATTACATACGAGCAGCATGGAGGTATTTGGATGTTTTTTGGTGTGTCTTTTTGTTACGAAGACAGTTGGTATCCATTTGCAACCATTATATTGACATGCACTGCTACGCCGAGACCCCCTGTAACTCAGAGAAGCCACGGAGGACTCTGAAACTTCTCACAGCCCTTAGTCCACATGAGGGTGAGTAGATAATGAGTGCGATTTCAATTTTGGGTGAACTATCCCTTTAAGAACCTGGAAACAACAAGAAGATCTAATTTTTTCTTTTAATGAACAAGATTGGTCACTCTCCACCACCACTCACTTTTCAATAGCCGAAACGTGCTTTGTCTCGATTTTCCCTTTCGTCAGGAGCTCGGGGGTTATCCGTCCCTCGAACAGCAGGCCCTCCTTGGCCATCTTGACCAGGATGAGTCGAACCAGTTCACCCATGTACATCCCACTGGCCATCTTTTCAAACCTGAGCAGAGCCAAAGCACAGCAGCACATTCACGCAAGGAGTCCTGGATACGGTTTTCATCAGCAGTCACTTCGGCTTCTCTTTTAAGCCCCTCGGTAGAACTGTGACATGCTGTTTTAGTTTGGCAGATGGAGTATCAGAGCCCTGCACTGAAAAAACGCAAAATCTTTCCAAGAATATTTGTCTTATTTCTTGTCAAAATGTCTCATTTCTAGTCAAAACTAATCTCTTTCCACTTAAAATAAGACTCATCACCTAAAAATGTATTTGTTTTTAGATCATTTTCACTTGTTTCAAACAGATTTTCACTTGAAATAAGTAGAAAAATCTGCCAGTGAAAACAAGTTTTTTGTGCTTGTAATAAGAAAGAAAAACTTGATCCACTATCAGATTTTTCTACTTATTTTAAGTGAAAATATGCTTGAAAGAAGTAAAAAGTGTCTAAAACAAGCTGGTTTAATGTAGCGAGTCTTATTTTGAGTATAATTTGATTTGTTTTGGCTAGAAATGACATTTTGACTAGAAATAAGACAAATATTCTTAATAACATTTTGAGTTTTTGCAGTGTGTCACCTCTTTTTCCATTACATAACATTGTGGTTGCACTTTAGAAACAAAGAGACTTTTTTTTGGTGAATTTCTGGTTTTAAAAATGTAATATTATTTCTAAAGGAAGAGCTTACAGCTGTTTTCCTGGGTTGACGGAGCCCCTGTCGATCTCACGGTCAAACTCTGTGCGAAGGTCCTCCAGGGACCCGTCGTCCCCGAAGGCGCCCCACTCGGTGTTGATGCACATCCGGCCTTCGTCCCCCTCCACCAGGTCGATGTGACGCAGCTCCTCCATGTAGCAGGCGTTTGTCCCCGTTCCTAGACGGATGCAGAGGTGAATGACTTGTCTGTACTGTCTATGCTCAGCAGGCGGCCTGAGTTTACAAAACCTTTGGCGCCCTCACATGTAGAACTGTGCTCATTGTCGTGTAATAAGGCACTACATAGGACATACAGCATATGGTGGTGCACTGCAAAAACTCAAAATCTTTCCAAGAATATTTGTCTTATTTCTTGTCAAAATGTCTGAATTTTAGTCAAAACTAATCTCTTTCCACTTAAAATAAGACTCATCACCTAAAAATTAACTTGTTTTTAGACAGTTTGCACTTGTTTCAAACTAATTTTCAATTGAAATAAGTAGAAAAATCTGACAGTGATAGCAAGTTTTTTGTGCTTGTAATAAAAAACAAAAACTTGCTCCACTATCAGATTTTTCTACTTATTTAAAGTGGAAAATTTGCTTGAAAAAAGTAAAAAAGTGTCTGAAAACAAGCTTTTTAATGTCTTATTTTAAGTATAATGAGATTTATTTTGACTAGAAACGACATTTTGACTAGAAATAAAAGCTTATTTTTTAGACACTTTTTACTACTTTCAAGCATATTTTCACTTAAAATAAGTAGAAAAATCTGATAGTGGAGCAAGTTTTTCTTTTTTATTACAAGCTCAAAAGATTTTTCTACTTACTTCAAGTGAAAATTATCTAAAAACAAGTACATTTTAAGGCAATGAGTCTCATTTTAGGTGGAAAGAGTTTAGTTTTGACTAGAAATGAGACATTTTGACAAGAAATAAGACAAATATTCTTGGAAAGATTTTGCATTTTTGCGGTGCGACTCAGTCTTGTGTCTTTTCTTTACCGATGATGATGCCGACTTCACAGCGCTGATCATCGAATCCGCAGGTCATCATGGTGCCAACTGTGTCATTCACCACAGCCATGATATCGGCCTCGTAGTCCTGCAAAAACAAAGGATACACCAGTTTACCATATTTCTTCTCATCACACTGCAAAAACTCAAAATCTTTCCAAGACTATTTGTCGTATTTCTTGTCAAAATGTCTAATTTCTAGTCAAAACTAATCTCTTTCCACTTAATAAGTAAATTACCTAAAAAATAACTTGTTTTTAGATAATTTTCACTTGTTTCAAACAAATTTTTAATTGAAATAAGTAGAAAAATCTGCCAGTGAAAGCAAGTTTATTGTGCTTTGTAATAAGAAACTTGCTCCACTATCAGATTTTTCTACTTGTTTCAAGTGAAAATATGCTTGAAAGAAGTGAAACATGTCTAAAAATAACTTAATTTTGACTAGAAATAAGACGAATATTCTTGGTAAGATTTTGAGTTTTTGCAGTGCATTGTGCTAATATCATGTTCTCATCATACATTTTCCCTTTTCCGTTAAAAAGCAGGAAAAACTTACCCCCCGTTTCTTAATCGCCCTGTTCAGAAGCTTCACAACATCCATCCCTTCAACTCCGCTGGCCTTAAACTTCTTTGTCCATGTCAACAGGACGGCCTATAAAAGAAGACATTTCACAACAAGGCCAGGCTTTAAGTTACAGTCAGACAGACTTGGCACATCTTTGAAATGTCTGTCCATTGCTATTCTAACCACGGCACCCGTCCCCGAAAAACCACATTCACAACACAAGAATGACCTTTTACTGCAATTTAAAAACCTGTTATACAGATTCTCTTCACTAAGTCAACATCTAGATAGTCTGAGACAGTTTCCCCTTAAATGTTTACCTCATCCAGTTTGGTTTGGGCGCAGGGAAAGGAGAACGTAAATCCCACAGGAAGCTTTTTATCCTTGATTTTTTGCTTCTCCATGAAATCGCCCAGGCAATCTGCGACATGGCCAAAGAGCTGCACACGGAAAGAAAACTTAAACACTTTAGGACAACAGGGAAACAGCAGCACATTTACAAACACCAGACACTTATTATATTATATATTGTACCAAAGTTACAACTCCGGCAGATAAGAGGCATAAATTTGTGGTTTTCTGTTTGGATTTTATACCCAGAACCATCATTATATACCAGATGTGCGAGTTTGTTTGTTGCCTAGTAACAGATTCACACGTCTGGACGGGGTTGATTTACAAGACGTAATGCAAACATCTATATAACATTATGTAAACAGCGTAATTTCTTTATCCGGTTTCTGGGGAGGCTCTGAAGGCACAAAGTCGCTCACACTGCAAAAACTCAAAATCTTATTTCTAGTCAAAACAAATCTCATTATGCTTAAAATAAGACTCATCACATAAAAAGTAGCTTGTTTTTAGACACTTTTTACTTCTTTCAAGCAGATTTTCACTTGAAATAAGTTGAAAAATCTGATAAGTTTTTCTTCCTTATTACAAGCACAAAAAAACTTGCTTTCACTGGCAGATTTTTCTACTTATTTCAAGTGAAAATTTGTTTGAAACAAGTGAAAATGATCTAAAAACAAGTACATTTTTAGGTGATGAGTCTTATTTAAAGTGGAAAGAGGTTAGTTTTGACTAGAAATTAGACATTTTGACAAAAAATAAGACAAATATTCTTGGAAAGATTTTGAGTTTTTGCAGTGCAGGATGCAAATTAAGTTCTTTGTGAACAAACCTGTTCGTTCGTATATCACGTTACATTTTTCGGCAGCTGTCCTTTTTTTTCCGAACATTTCATTAAACAGCATCTGTCCTGTTCTGTCTGTCTGTGTAAAAAAGCTGAGCTGTCGGCCAATAGCGTCACAGCCTCGCGTGTTTTTGGTTATCGTGTTACAGCAACGCGGCGGCCGCCAGCTGTTCTCTACGAGTCCATTATGGGTCAGCGCAGGTCCTGAGTCTGACGTCACTCTTGTTATACTCTCTCTGTGTGTGTTACTGACTGAAGAGGTCGTTTTACACAAACCGTTCCCCCGGCCTGACCTCAGACACTGCAGCGCTCTGTGTGGAGGCCAGACACACAAACACACTGGCTGTTGTGAGTGGAAACAATCGACTGTCTGACTCGGGTCATGCACTGTTTGTTGTCGACGGGGGATGACTGACGACCTCAGGACACTTCAGTATCTGAGAGGAAATGTCCTGAATGTAGATGTGCTGTAGATTAAGTTTATAGAAGACAGGGTACACTGCAAAAACTCAAAATCTTTCCAAGAATATTTGTCTTATTTCTTGTCAAAATGTCTCATTTCTAGTCTAAACTAATCTCTTTCCACCTAAAATAAGACTCATTGCCTAAAAATTAACTTGTTTTTAGATCATTTTCACTTGTTTCAAACGTATTTTCACTTGAAATAAGTAGAAAAATCTGCCAGTGAAAGCAGCAAGTTTTTTGTGCTTGTAATAAGAAAGAAAAACTTGCTCCACTATCAGATTTTTCTACTTATTTCAAGTGAAAATAGACTTGAAAGAAGTAAAAAGTGTCTAAAAACAAGCTACTTTTAATGCGATGAGTCTTATTTTAAGTAGAATGAGATTTGTTTTGTCTAGAAATAAGACAAATATCCTTGGTAAGATTTTGAGTTTTTGCAGTGTATGTATACAAAGATTGTGTGTATATTTGTTTTTGTACCATATAACCGATGTAATTAGTTTTTTTGTTTAAGTAGATATCTGTTTCTCATTTGCTTAATATTTAAAAAACTGTTCCTGCAGCTCATTAGTTGCCATTTTGACATCACACTGGTGTTTTCGTATCTAAGGCCTCTGGAAAGTTAAAGCAAAGAAAATAAAGAAATTGACCAATCACAGCCATACACAGGAGTTTCTCCTTGCTCAATTTTGCACTCTCTCGTATCCCAACCTCCTTTCGCATTTAAAACTACGAGCGGTTTGTAAGGCCCTTAAAGGGATAGTAGCATTTTTTTAAAGTGGGGTTGTATGATCTCCAAATAGCCCCTAAGTACTTTAATTGCAGTAGAAGACTCTCTGCACTCCTCCCGTTAGCAACGCCAGTCCATAATAGCCCTGCCCAGAGATTTACAACAAACAGTGTTGTGAACAGACCCAAAGAAACGGCCTATTTTCGTGGCCTAAAAGAGGTTTTACCTGAAAAAAAATACACAGTTCCATTGTTCGCTATAATATAATTTTTTCCAGCCCTTCAAAGTGCAGGAAAAACACAGTTTTTATTTGGACCTAACCAACTGCTGATCGGCGGGCGCTAACCCTGGGCGGAGGGATACGTGAGTTGGTTAGGTCCAAATAAAAACTGTGTTTTTCCTGCACTTTGAAGGGCTGGAAAAAATTATATTATAGCGAACAATGGAACTGCGTTTTTTTCCTGGTAAAACCTCTTTTAGGCTGCGAAAATAGGCCGTTTCTTTGGGTCTGTTCTCAACAATGTATGTTGTAAATCTCTGGGCAGGGCTATTATGGGCTGGCGTTGCTAACGGGAGGAGTGCAGAGAGTCTTCTACTGCAATTAAAGTACTTAGGGGCTATTTGTAGATCATACCACCCCACTTTTAAAAAAATGCTACTACCCCTTTAACAATTCAGCTATAGGTATGGAGAAGAAAGTGAGCTACAGTAGCAAGTCTGCCACCAGAAAGCCAGAGATGAAGAGGAGATGCGACAAACTGAGGGCTCAAAGCCGAGTAAACATCGGGTCATCGCTTGGCCGATGGAGAAACCTCCGCCAAGATATGGGCCCGAAAAGTACAGCGGAGTGCTTTTTTCAAATGTCTCTCACCGTCGATCATAGCTTTAAGATATCTGTGGTTACCTGCGTCCCACTCCCGTGGATGATGTCGTCGGGGGTCTCGTAGACCTGGCTCTCCATCTGAACCGGCTGCTTCTTGTCATGAGTCACTTTAACGCGCAGGATTCGGAAATTAGATCCTCCGAGGTCCAGAGCGATGAAGTCTCCCTTCTCTGTAAGAGATGAGAGTTAAAATGGTCAGATTCTTGTTTTTTATGATCGTCTGGATGCTCATTATTTGATTTTTTTTATCCCACCTTTATTAATTTAAACAACCATCAAGTTTAGCTAACATTCCTTTAAACCATTTAAAACAAAAGCTGATCATCATAACCTACAGTCGGACCCATTACAGGATTGTTGCATTAAACCACATGTGCAAAATCAAAATCTTTCCAAGTATATTTGTCTTATTTCTTGTCAAAATGTCTCATTTCTATTCAAACTAATCTCTTTCCACTTAAAACAAGACTCGTCACCTAAAAATTAACTTGTTTTTAGATCATTTTCACTTGTTTCAAACTAATTTTCACTTGAAATAAGTAGAAAAATCTGCCAGTGAAAGGAAGTTTTTTGTGCTTGTAATAAGTAAGAAAAACTTGCTCCACTGTCAGATTTTTCTACTTATTTCAAGTGAAAATATGTTTGAAAAAAGTAAAAAATGTCTTAAAAACAAGCTACTTTTTAATGTGATGAGTCTTATTTTAGGTATAATGTGATTTGTTTTGCCTAGAAATGACATTTTGACTAGAAATAAGACAAATATTCTTGGTAAGATATTTGAGTTTTTGCAGTGTGTTCTGGTTCAGTCTACCTGGGAACACATAACTCCTGTCAAAAGACCAGCCACTGCAGATGATCCAAAATGTAAAGGGTTAATTAAGAATGCAAAAGAGCAACAGGAAGTTCTACTGCCTAAAAAAAAAGTGTATGCTGTGTGTATGAAGGTTTTTGAAGGGGTTTATGAGCCAAATCATATTAGCTCAATCTCAAAATAAGATAAATGTGATAATGACTTTTTCCACTTGAGGGCAATGAAGCTCCAAGTTTTTATTAATTTACTGAAACGTCTCTTTAGGGCCCTGAAAAAAACGCTCAGGTCTGTTCTGATGTGAGGATTTTATTTGTTTTTGATGGAGTCTCGATCCCTGGACCATCATTACCAAAGTTGGTACGTTATTGAAAAAGACAAATAAGACCTTTGCACAACTACATCTACGAGGGAGCGCGTCCTGTGAGTAGATATAACAAGATTAATGTCAACACTAAAGAACAACACTGCAAAAACTCAAAATCTTTCCAAGAATATTTGTCTTACTTCTAGTCAAAACTAATCTCTTTTCTCTTAAAATAAGAATTATCACCGAAAAATTAACTTGTTTTTAGATCATTTTCATTTGTTTCAAACAAACTTTCACTTGAAATAAGTAGTAAAATCTGCCAGTGAAAGCAAGTTTTTTTTGTGCTTGTAATAAGGAAGAAAAACTTGCTCCACTATCAGATTTTTTCTACTTATTTCAAGTGAAAATCTGCTTGAAAGAAGTAAAAAAGTGTCTAAAAACAAGCTGCTTTTTAATGTGATGAGTCTTATTTTAAGTATAATGAGACGTTTTGACTAGAAATGAGACAAATATTCTTGGTAAGATTTTGAGTTTTTGCAGTGAAGTGGAAACAACCGCGACCTGAACCCTTCACAAACTCAAAAAAGAAAAGCACTCGAGCTACTTTTCTCCTTTAGAAGCCTAGTTGAGTGTGATGGGAGCTGCCATGCAGTCAGGTGCAGCGGTAGAGACGTCGCTCCAGGCAAAAAGCTCAAATGTAAATCCATCCTCCGTGGAGACAGCAGCTTCCTCGTCACATCAGATACAGAGCTGGTTTCATTTCACTCATTGAAAAATTAACACACAGACAGCACCGGTGCCTCTTTTCTTTTTTGTTGAAACAACCGGTCGTAACCTGCATGAAATATTACTTATAATGACTCGAGTGTCACTCCACTCCCTGACAGTACATTATTTACTGTGTGGAAGTTTGGTTGATCCTCCATATGGATCATCAGAAAAGACTTGTACATGTAAAAAAACAACAGTGCTAACTCGCCATTTTGTAGTGTTTATCCACTATGTAGTGGACGACAAAACACCCACAAGGCACCGCAAAATTGAGTGAACAAGCGATGTAGCCTACACTACTTTCTACTCCCGTATCTCACAATGCAATGCGGTCGTGTTTTGCCAGAGAAGAAGAGCAAGCTAATTAGCATGTTAGCTACGATTTCTTTAGGTTCTTTACCAATAAACTCCTCAGACGTATTTGCCTTCGTTTGCCTCGCCCGAGGAGCAGGAGTTGGGCAGCAGCATCCGAACAATAACAGGCAGCATTAAATCAGTCTAATTAAGAAACTGTAGTAGAAAATGTAGTAAATACGAGCTAACGAGCTAAGCTAATAGCCACAGAGCCGTTACGGCTCACGGTCGGGACACACAACAGTAGTTGACCAAACCAAACTAACGATATTTCAACAGTTTATTGTCCGAGAAACACAACCACACAGAATCACATCCTCAAATGTTCCCTGTTTTTCTTATTTTATCTTTATGTGTCCGGTTTGTTTCATACATCCATGGTTTGTTTACATGATTCTCAGCACGTCTGCTTCCGTCACAGCAATACCTGGCGCATCTGCTGACGCAACCACGTTCAGAAAATGACCGTGTAGTGTCTAAATTCTCCTCCCGTCATTCCCTACATCGCGTAGCCTACATGATGCAGTGCACTAGATCATATAGTACATGATGTAGTGGATAGGGAGTGAGTGAATGAGTGGATGATTTCGAACACAGCTCTTGTTACTTTAAAGCAGCTCAAATCATGAAGGAAGTCAGAAATCAGAGGGAAATGCAGAGACTGCTTGATGAAAAACTGTCCCTGAAGGTAACGCGCATCAGAGGTTTTGCATGAATTTCCCTCTAAAACAACTCTGTCTGGTAACGTTCTGTTATTATCTCATAGCGTGGTGAATGTGCAGGTCACAACTTGTCCACCAGAGCGTTGTGGAGTTGTTGGATTGTGTATTTGATGAGTTTGATGAGGGAAACCAAGAAATCCCATGAGCCTCCGTAGCATACACACTAAAAAATGTTGGGTTATCTCTGTAACCCAGTTTTTGGTGTTGAGTTAAATTTTGGGGTTATTTTTCCAGAGTGTAACCCATTTTCAGGGTTATAGGGGTATTCATTTGACCCAATTCCTGGGTTGTTCAAGTAATTGGGTTATTTTTCAGTTGGGTCAAAAAGAATAACGCAACCTGTTGGGTTAAAATTAACCCAAAAAGGGGGTTCGTCCTTATTTGAACCAGCAGTTGGGTTAAAATTGGGTTATTTTTTAACCCAACTGTTTTTAGTGTGTAGCTCTGAGCAGCTCACGGCTCTGCTCCGCCGTTCTAAAAATAGCTTGCACCGACAATTAAAGGTAACGAATCTACTGCTATGACTATAGGGATTATGGCAATGGGCCAATTTGCCAAAATGTTGAACTATCCCTTTAAAATATATATAGCTAAAGGAGTCAATAAATGGAACGGTTGGCGTCTTTTTGGAATCAAATATCTTTCTTTGATTTGATAAAAACTGACAGAAGTAGAAAGTTGACTTTCAAAGCATGCATCTTTGTAAAAGGTTTTTAACACATTCAAAATAAACGTATAAATTATATTAAACCTGTATTCCCCTGTTATGTAGGTATTCATCATTCATGTGGTGGCTCTTAACTTCAAACTAACTTTATATGTTCAGTCACTTCCTCTGGATCTGAACACATGATGTCGTGTTGTTAATGCACATCCACTCTTTCTCTTGATCTGACCTTTTCTGACCTTAGATGAAACCGGTTATCATGTGTCGCCGCCCAACACAACAATGTAGCTCCTTTTAATGCCTCCATGACTCTAGTGTTTGCTGCGTTATGCTATTTATCCCCTTGACCTGCCTGGAATGAGACGTGACATATAGAGGCGTCCCTGACGTGCTGCAGACCATGTGTCCACTTTACAGCCCGGGTGACCTCGGGCTGTAACTCGTACAGTACAAACTCCTCTTGGTTTGTACATGAGTGGATTGGAGCTAATTCCATCGGTAAACCCATTAAATCAAGTCCCGTCGATAATAAACTACTACAAGAACGGCTTAAAGTGAAGACACACGGCTGGACGAGGACTGGATAGGACCAGACAGGAGAAATGTGGCTGCTATTCTTAAATTTAATCCTGGCTTTAATTTTGGCAACAAACCGAACCTGAGGGTTTACTCAGTTTTCACCAGATCTAATCTCCACAAAAAAACAAAACAAAAAAGTCAGAGCCAGCTGCAGCAGGAGCAGCTGAAGGTGCTGTCACATTGAGAGTTTAGATCCACGTCGTCCTCACTGATTGAAGAGCATCAGCCACAGTAAATAGTGGATTCAGTATTGATTAGGTTTGGCTCAGTGTGAGTCTGAATGAACTCAACTGAACAGGACTTCTTGATGCTGATACACTGCAAAAAATCAAATATCTTACCAAGAATATTTGTCTTATTTTTAGTCAAAATGTCTCATTTCTAGTCAAAACAAATCTCATTCTACTTAAAATAAGACTCACCACATAAAAAGCAGCTTGTTTTTAGACACTTTTTACTTCTTTCAAGCAGATTTTCACTTGAAATAAGTAGAAAAATCTGATAGTGGAGCAAGTTTTTCTTCCTTATTACAATCACAAACACAACTGCTTTCACTGGCAGATTTTTCTACTTATTTCAAGTGAAAATGTGTTTGAAACAAGTGAAAATGATCTAAAAACAAGTTGATTTCTAGGTGATGAGTCTTATTTTAAGTAGAAAGAGATTAGTTTTGACGAGAAATGAGACATTTTGACAAGAAATAAGACAAATATTCTTGGTAAGATTTTGAGTTTTTGCAGTGTACCTGCTGACACCTACAAGTGAAATTGGCCAATACTGAACACAACAACATTTCTCTGAGTCACAGGGGATGATGGGTGACTAAGGGCATTAATCAAATCAAATCAAATCAAATTAACTTTATTTGTCCCGCAAGGGAAATTGCCAAACTACTGATTGCAGAGCGTTAAAGGGACAACAAGGAGTTTGTATTTGGTTATAAAAGAGTCTCATATTAATGTGGATGAATCTACGCTACCCACTTGTTAATGGGTCCATTTTAGATAAATATATTGTTTTGTTTTTATAGTTATTTTGTTATTATTATTACTGGTCGGCTCGCCCAGCATTTCCTACTTTCAGTTTCCTGGACGCTGCCCGGCGGCTCATGGGAATAACGCCACTGAATCGCCGTTTATGGTCGGAACTACGACTGTATCTGATCGTCTTCCAACCTCTGACTTTAATTCTTGATGAATGAAAACATTCTTGGCAAAGGTTTTCGCTTTCCGTCCGTCTTGCGCCGGAGGTGAGGTCACCATGCACGCAGAGGCTCATGGGAAATGTAGTGTGGTGACATGGCAGAAGAAAGCAGATATGTGTTGATAGTACTGTAGGTGAACTGCATTACCCACGATGCCATACAAGCAGTCACGTGTTTTGTGATGTCACTGTTCAAGATGTCTACCTGAAGTTGGTCAGTAAAGCTGCATGAAACCTATGCCGGTGTGTTCATCGAGAGCAACAAACATAACAAAAACAATTTGCTTTCCAAAACTCCTTGCTGTCCCTTTAATGCAAGTCACCCAATAATGATCAGTCGAGGTATCCTGTATCATTTAGTAACACTTTTTCACTTGGCTTGTTGCAGTCTGGGAAGTCGTGTTGGGTTTTTACATGGCTCGGACACGTATCAAAATTACTTTGCTATCAAGACTTGAAGCAGTGATGCATTAGTTTTGTTGAAGTATTATGGAAACTCAGCTTGGTGGAAGTTTTTCTTTGTTTTTTCTGGGTTATTGGACGAATAACTCCTCTTTTTGACCAGTCATCATCCTCTAACACAAACGCAGCTGAAAGCTCAAGAGAGCGGTTGTAAAAGGAAATGGACGAGATGTGGGGAAACGACATTAGATTTAATGGATCAGTGGGTTCTCAGTCGAGGTTTTTCAGAGTAAAAGCTCCGAGCTTAAGTTGAACTAATGAGATTTTTACTCTGGATCTGTGAGGCTATTAAGACCAGCTCCTCTTTATACAGTTTTATCTTGATTAGCTCCTTTACCCCCCTCCCCCTGCCCCCGCCCCCCCCCCCCCGGTGTAACGGTATCACACCGCCACGATGACTGTGAAGTGAGCTTGTCGGTCCCGTCCGAAGTGCTGAAACTGGAGCTTTCAGATGTTTATCAGTTTTAATTATCACCATGGCTGCAGCTCTGCTCTGCCCTTTGCCTGATCTCCCTCCCAGCTGCATGCAGGCGCATAAACCTGGAGCTATTTATAATGTGAGAGAAGGGAGAAGGCAAGAGACAGCACACACACACACACACACCCCCCCACTCCCCCCTCAGCGTCCCCGTCCGGGCCTCTGCATGTCTGTCTGACAGGCACTCTGTGTTATTTCTGTTTACCAACAGGGCAGCACACAGGCCGCTCTGTGCCGGAGAAGCTCTTGACTTTGACGAGTGTGACTTTAAGGAGGAAGAGGAGGAGGAGGAGGGGGGGGGGGCTGAATTCTCTAAAGGACATTGAGCACATTTTAAACCCTCTGCTTTGTCCAACTGTCTCAAACACAGAGTCGTACACAGCTTCACATCAGAGGATCAAAATTATCACACCGTAAATCCGACATGTCGACAGTTGATTTCTAATGGAAGTCCCTCACTAAACCTACCTACCACTGCACTAACTTCAGAATAAAACACACTTACGTACATCTGTTTTTCCTGTCATTTCCATATTGGGTAACACTTTTTTTGACGTCTATAGCCCCGTTACCGGACCGCGAGCCAGTGGCTAGTGTCCTAGCCTGCCCTACAGTAAAAATGCATGGCACATAAAATAAAAAGAGGAGTAAAGCAATATAGCAGCAATATTTAAGCATCAAAGATGTTCAATCAAACCCACATAGTTTGAAACAACGTTCAAAACACACACACAGCCAGTGTCACAACTAAGCATAAAGTCCGCTAGCTTAATGCTAACGTATAATGTAAAACACCATAGACGGGCTAACAGAAATGAGCTCCGTCCTCATCCCAGGGGAGAAAACGAGCCAAGTAACGTAGCCGCACGCTTTTAGAAGTTTATCGCTGGCTGGTTAAATTCTTTTTAGCAGATTAATGTTAGTCTCATTGATGAAATTTAACAACTGTGGCAGTCGCAACAGTTTGTTTGAATGAAAAGTGAGCAGGGCTGCCCCTGGGCTACGTAGCCTACTGAAATCACCACATTTACGTAAATAAATAAATGTTTTACAATGAACCGATCAGTCTAATCCATTTTATTTTGTTAAGTCAACATGGTTACTGTACATGGCAAAGATTATTACCACTTTATGACTTAAAATCGGTCTGTATTTAACCATACTTATAATGAGTTATAATGCAGTTATAGCACTGTATACGTTATAATTGTTAGTAACTTGCTGACAATGCCCACATCAATAATGCATTAAATATAGTTATAATGTGTTATAATTGTCTATAAGCATGTATAACTAATGGCTTATGAGGTCAAGTATTATAATAGAGTTATAATGCTCTATAATATAAAAAATAAAAACAGACGAACATGTGAAAAGGCAAATGAGGTAATATCCATACGCTGAGGGGTGGGGTTTTCTATCAGTTTTTATCTCAGAAATATTTATCTACACATCTCTTTGTTCTTTGTTGCTCTTATGTGTATTACTTTTCATTTGTTTTTGTTTTTCATTTTTCCATGTATTTTGTTGATTTCTGAGTCATTTTAAAGTTAAATTACACTGTAAAAGTAAAATATGTTGGATTTAATCAGAATATCAAACACTTTTCTACTTCAACACGCTTAAATGTTCAAGCTGCTGATCTTGAATCCAGCAGAATCAACATGGTACAGTCCGGATCGTACCATTAAACAGTTTTTATGTCACTATAAAGCTTCTGCAGATCGGCTCCCATTAACTTTTCCAAAAGGTTGTGAGCGGATGATGATGTTTGAGCCGGCCGGTGCCAGTCGTCAGTGATCAGATTGTGTTTTGATGAGACGGACGCGTCACGTGACGCTGTGATGCTGCTGCCGTTTGAACTGTTTGGCCCTGAGGCTAAAAACAATAGTGATCTACTGAGTCCAAATCCAGAGCACAAAGAGGCTTATGTCACATAACAGACCTGAGCATTTTAACTCATCAGCACATTTTTTTTAAACAGATAGATGGAGGAAACATGAGGTTGATGTGCTTTAACACACCTACAGTAACAGTAACAGCAGCGACAAAACACAGCGCCACATCATCGACCTTCATCCGTTGTTCAGTTTACAGCATCATGAGCTGACACGGATGGATTATAGTGTTTTTAATTCCTTTTAATCACCATTATTTATTTATTCATCGTCATTTTATCTGGTTTATCCATGTGGTTTGTTTTTTCTTTCCCTTTTTCCTTTTTTCCTCCCATCAACATTTGTAGCTGATGTTGGTGTAGTTTGGTGTAGCTACCCTTGAAAACGAGGCGGTGCATCTCAACAGGTTTAACCTCTAATTGCATTTTCATTTTCCAAATAATATAAATTATACTTTTTCTTTAGTTCAGTCAATAACATGTATTTCTATCCGGCTGGTAAGCGTGACGTCACCTGTGGCAAATATTCAATTTCCGGGTCCAAGCGCCGGCAGTTACAAGTTGTAAACAATGGCAGAACCGGTGAATCTATAACCTCTTTCTTCCATGACACATCTCTGGGAGTAAAAAAGGAATTGAATTCATTTAATTAAAAAAAAAGTAGGGAGTGTAGCCGTGCTTAACTGGTTCAACTCTGGTCCCTCCAAAGAAATCAAAGCCACGCTCTCCACACAGGAGCTGCTCCTGTCTTAAACGGACCTGAGAATTAAAACCCGGTCCGACCTGAGGGTGTTGAACACCGGACCCGACGCGGTCCGTCTAATTAGCGACAATTCTCAGTCCAAACTCGGCTGAAAAAAAACCTCCAATTACGTTTTGACGACGATATGTTTTGATATTAGCGTGTTAGCTGCTAATTAGATTGGCTAACAGCAGCTAACGCTAACAGCCTGTAGCCGAGCGGCTACTTAGCGCTAACTGTGTTGACAACGATTAGCAGAACACACATATACCAAGGGGGCAGTTGTCAGTCTGAGAAGTGAAGCTCACTTCCGCATTCAAAAAACTGCAATCCCCTCGGCTTCCTCTGCGGGCTGGCTCCAGAAGGGAGCAACTCCAATTGAGCCCCATGTTAAAATAGCCGACTTTACAGCTTAAAAAAACATATTTACAGCCTGGTACAGTTTATTTTTTTGGTCTCAACCGATAGTTTCTACCCCCGCACACACTCTGAGGGGGGTGAATTTTTTTTTAACTCTACCGTTTTACTATTATTAGGTTTAAAATTCTGGCCAATTAGGGCGCAGAAACGTTGAGTGACAGGTCCGGAGATCACTGCTTCGAGGCCAGTGGGCGGGCTCTCGGCCGGCCAACGGCCGCACCGCTCCAAATATGGCAAGTCAAATCCAACATGGCGCAGCTCAAACCCCCGTAGTAGCGGCACAAAACAGACTCCCCCAAACCAATGGTGACATCACGGGTGCTACGTCCATTCTTTTTACAGTCTATGACATATACGTATCGCTTAACGTCTCATACATTCATGAAAATGTCTGGTTTTCATTGTTTTTCATGGGACCATGACTATGCGGTACGGCTACTTTGTTGTGTTTGCGATGGACCCGATAACGCTGGTGGACCCGGAAGTAGAGTCGTGACGGAAACAAAGTCGTTTCCCTAATGAGCTCTGTTTTCTCTGTTCTTAATTCAAACTAGATAATCCAGGTGTAACAGTGGGATAGCCTATTTCTCTGACAGATCTGAGTTGCAGGGAATTCAGTATTTAACCTCCAGTGTAATGTTTCTAACAGAAAATGAATGAAGCTGCATCAACTGTCTGAGTTTGTCAGGTTTGATTTAGAAACTTGTCTGTGAGCTGCAGTGGGTTTTAAAGCAGAATAGTGTGATTAGTATTAAACTAATGATGTGATTGTGTGTGTGTGTGTGTGTGTGTGTGATCCGTCAGTTACCTGATCCGTCGGGGATGGACCTGACGAAGGTGGGCAGCATCTTGACGGTTGCCGTGGCGTTGGTGTCGCGGCCGAGCCCGTTCTCCATCTCCCGGCGGAACCGGTTCATGATGTCCTTCAGCGTCTCGTCCGAGAAGCGCATGGAGTAGAGGTACTTATCGATCTGGAGACACAAAGTCCACATTAATGTATCTTTATACAGTCAGTTTAAAGGGATAGTTCAACATTTTGGCAAATTCGACCATTGCCATAATCCCTACAGTTTTAGGAGTGGGTTCATTGCTTTTACAGTAGTTGTCAGTGCAAGCTATTTTGAGATCAGCGGGGCAGAGACGTGAACTCAAGCAAACTCACAATCCAACAACTCCAAAACGTTCTTGTGAACAAGTTGTGACCTGCACATTCACCACGCTATGAAATAATCATGTAAGTAGTTCTGAGTATTTGCTTCATTTGTCGTAATTTAACATAGTTATACGTTATTATCTCATAGCGTGGTGAATGTGCAGGTCACAACTTGTCCACCAGAGCGTTTTGGAGTTGTTGCATTGTGTATTTAGTTTGATGAGGGAAACATGAAAATACCAGGCAGCTCACGTCTCTGCCCCGCCGATCTCAAAATAGCTTGCACCACCGACAATTAAAGGTAACGAACCTACTGCTAACACTATAGGGATTATATGGCAATGGGCCAATTTGCCCAAAAATGTTTGAACTATCCCTTTAAAGGCAGAGGAGCAACAGGTCGAAGATCAATCAGTGTTAATTAAATCCACCTTCACACAGGACACACGTTGGGGGATCGGACACTGACGCTGAGTGGTGTTAAAAGAAAATCAATATATTGATCCATGAGGAAGCACAGAGCAGAACCAGAACCAGGTCACATCAGCTCCGTTAACTGTGTCACACGAACGAGCACTAGGTGATGTTACGACACCGGAGCAATAATCACTTTATTTAAAGGGATAGTTCAACATTTTGGCAAATTGGCCCATTGCCATAATCCCTATAGTCATAGCTGTAGGTTCGTTACCTTTAATTGTCGGTGCAAGCTGTTTTTAGAACGGTGGAGCAGAGCCGTGAGCTGCTCAGAGCTACACTACGGAGGCTAATGGGATTTCTTGGTTTCTCTCATCAAACTCATCAAATACACAATCTAACAACTCCAAAACGCTCTGGTGGACAAGTTGTGACCTGCACATTCACCACACTATGAGATAATAACACAACGTTACCACACAGAGTTGCACTTTTAATTTCGTTGTTGTGGAAATGACAATAACAATAAACGCATCTGTCTATCTATCTATCTATCTATCTATCTATCTATCTATCTATCTATCTATCTATCTATCTATCTATCTATCTATCTATCTATCTATCTATCTATCTATCTATCTATCTGTCTATCTGTCTATCTATCTATCTATCTATCTATCTATCTATCTATCTATCTATCTATCTATCTTTAGAGGGAAATGCAGAGACTGCTTGATGAAAAACTGTCCCTGAAGGCAATGCGCATCAGCGGTTTTGCATGAATTTACCTTGACACAGACACAGAACAGACCTACTGCTTACTCCCTACTGTACTGACTATAGAAATTATGGCAATGGACCAATATGCCAAAATGTTGAACTATCCCTTTGAAATATCTACCTATTGTTTACGCCACGGTATATCACATCTAATTAGTGTGATAGTAGAGTAGAGTAGAGGGGGTTTTACACTGTTGTTACATAACCACACAGAGCAGATGCCATGAGGCCGGCCCACGGTGAGACACAGTCCATGCATTTGTCTCCCATCAGGCGTCTCTGTGTAGCTCCACTATTATTAGACTCTCGTGTCACGTGAGGAACAATACCACTCCTCTTCCTCCTCCTCCTCTTCCTCCTCCTGCGTATAAATTTCATGTAACGGGAGGATTTCCAGTCAACGGTCACATCTCTGTTTCTATTCCTGGGCTTCTCCCTCAGCCATTTCAGACGCTGCTCAGTCACTGGGTTATTCTTTAATTATTCATTTCCTTCTTTAAATTTTTTACAAAAAGCTCAATGTCACTACAGGTGAATAGGGTAAACATTTTAACTAACAGATATCACCATGGAACTTCCCAAGTGTATCACTTTCATGAAGACAAATGTTTTTTGTATTACAAGTTTTGTCATTTGTTATGTTTAAATATGTAAATGAGGCAATATCTAATGAAATATGCGCTAATTTGCATTCATTTCCAGAACCAAAATCTGAACAATGGATAAAGCCCCTTTCAAAACACTTGTTTTATTTTGTTGACATATTAGAGTCAGAAGTTTTTACAGAGGGAGAATGAGAAAATACTGTCACCAGCCCTAAAAAATCTAATTTCTCCATATTTTTAGGAATAAAAATGTTGTATAAATGAGGCTGTGAATGATATATCAACAATCCCCTCTGTAAAAACCTTCAGAATATAGAAAGGGATCAAACTGGAAGGTTTGGTGTCTGTAAGTGCTGCTGAAGTGGAGATTTCAGGCTCAGAGTCTGAGTCTGAAAAACTCATTTTGAGAAAACGGCCTTTAAAGACTTGTACTGTAAAATTACATAAATTGTTAATGTCAATTATACTTTTACGATTGGTTGCGGATGTGAAGAAAACAACAGTTTCTGGAGCCTACATCACTGCTCAGGAGAGAGAGAGCTTTATAATGATACCTGACAGACAACAGTAGCATGTTAACTTTTGGTGAATTTAGGAGAAACCTACTGACGAAAAGAGACATAATGAAGTAAAATAAAAACCTTTATGTGGATTTCTTTGGACTTTTCTGAAAGAATACATGTTAAAGAAGAAAACTAGCTCAAAATTAAAAGTTGATCAGTGCATGAAAACAGTGTTTTTGTCTGTAGTACCGTGCCTTAACTGCCGCCAACAGCCTTTGTGGCTCCTCTGTCACCTCTTATGGACATTTTCCTTTTCATTATTGTTTTCTCGAGCATCCTTAAGACTTTATTTTATTTTTTATTATTATTATTTCTTTCTATTCCCACTTTCCTGTGTGTGAATGAAAGTAACTTCATCTGACTCTGTCTCTGAGTGAACCCGTCTCACTTGTGGATTTGTTTCGCGGTCGCTGAACTTTCATTCTTTCGAAGAATGTCTTCCTGCCCGGAGGGAGAGTCTCTCGCTCCATCAGTAAGGGAGGGGAGGGGGCACGTGCTAATACTGCGCCGTGACATCATGAATCTCCCACTCACATCCCGGCTGAGCCCCCTCCCTCTCTCCCTCCCTCCTCCACCTACAGTAGGAACATGTTGCTCCTGTGTCGTCTCATCTCCTGAACCCTGAAGGTCAGTTCTGTGAACCTCCGCCGGCTCAAATCCAGCTCTGATCTCACTGATGATGATGATGATGATGGCGATGAGTCGACACAGTCTGTGCTCTGACAACGAGTCACCGTCGTGTTGTGGCATAAAGAGGTGGAATAAAAAGAACTAGCTAGTAGAAAAAGATAGCATTTCCATCAGGAAATGCGTGTGAATGCTGAAAGCAGCTGAACGCTAATGCTTCAGCGGTAACACTTTACTTGAAGGTATCGTCATAAGACTGACACATGACACTGTCATGAACGTGTCATAAACATTATGCCAATGTCATAACGTTGTCATGAAGTGTCATTCGGTTTTTGTAGGGTTAGGTTTAGGTTTAACCGAATGACACTTAATGACAACGTTATGACATTGACATAATGTTTATAACACGTTGTCATGTCACTCTTATGACGAGTCGATACCTTCAAGTAAAGTGTTACCGCTGAAGCAATTTTTGCTGAATGAGCTGAAGAAATTGTTGAATCAATGCTAAATTAGCTGAAGAAACTGCTAAAGCAATGGTGAAACAGGCTAATGCTAAAGCTGAAACATATAACTTGTAGTAGGCTATGAGATGAATGTCTTTTAAAGGTACAAAGCAGTAGGCTACTATAACAGGAGTAACGGGGAGTATATAAAAGCAGGAGGAGGTGTGAAACAGGAGAGAGTGAAAAGTGAAGAGCTCACGACTTCCCCTCCCCTCCCCTCCCAACGGCCAGACACCTGTCTGCTTCAGACGCCCTAGCAACCGTCGCTCCCGGAAACAGCCGCCGGGAGCAGCGAGGGAGGGAGGGAGGGTCGTCCTGTTGCAGCAGCAGCAGCAGCAGCATCACGGCGGCTGACCACAGCCCCTCGTCAAGGACGTCGTCCATGTCTGACGGCTTTTAGCGCCCGGCCTTCTCCTCCTCCTCCTCGCTGCTGCTGCTGCTGCTGCTGCTGCTGCTGCTGCTGCTGCTGCTGCTGCTGCATCCTCTCCCATCCGCCCCACCGGCTAAACGCTGACATGCAGCTACCATCTCCCCCTGTCTCCCCCTGTCTCCCCCTCCCCGCTGCTGCCCGGCGTCCATGGCTGCACATTCACACACAAGAGACACGGGAGCAAAGCGTAAAGCTGCTTCCCTTCCCACTCACTCAGTCAGTCACTCACCTTTTTGAGCTGATCATCCTTCAGCTCGGTGAAGTAGTAGGCCAGGAGCTGAGCCGCTATCATCCTGCCTGCACGTCCGCCACCAGGAGCTGTCACAGACTAAACGATACGAGGTGGTCGGAGGAGGAGTGAGAGAAGAGAAGAGGAGGAGGAGGAGGGAAGAAGGCTGCTGTCCGGACTCTTTCCTGTCCTGTCTTTCCTTTCCCCCCCACGCTGATCTGATCCCTCTTTATCCCGAAGGCGAGGGTGAAGGGAGAAAAAGTCTGGTGAAACAGGAGTAGAGCCTACAGCAGCAGCAGCAGCAGCCGTGACTGCACACACTCACAGCCTCGCAACACACAAACACACACACATGTATGTACACACACACACAAATATACACACACACAGAGAGAGAGAGAGAAGCTGGGTTTGGTTTGTCCGTGTCTCCTCCCTCTCTGAGCTGCTAGCTCCCTGTTAGCTCTGTGGAGAAGCAGCAGCAGCTCTGCTCTGCTCTGGAGTGGTGGTTCAGCACCATGCCCTGCCCCCACCGAGCGCTCTGATTGGCCGAGAGCCGGGTGGATGTGAAGCCAAGGAAGCATGGGATGGGAGGGGGGGAGAGAGGGAGAGAGAGAGGGGAAAGGGGAGGGGGTGAGTGTGTGTGTGTGTGTGTGTGACTGGTGTGTGAGTGTGAGCTGAAGGAGGAAGCTGCATCTGCACCGTAACCTGCTGCTGCACTGCAAAAACTCAAAATCTTCCCAAGAATATTTGTCTTATTTCTAGTCAAAACAAATCTCATTATACTCAAAATAAGACTCATCACATTAAAAAGCAGCTTGTTTTTAGACACTTTTTACTTCTTTCAAGCATATTTTCACTTGAAATAAGTAGAACAATCTGACACTGGCAGATTTTTCTACTTATTTCAATTGAAAATTAGTTTGAAACAAGTAAAAAATATCTAAAAAAAAGTAAATTTTTAGGTGATGAGTGTTATTTTAAGTGGAAAGAGGTTAGTTTTGACTAAAATTGAGACATTTTGACAAGAAATAAGACAAATATTCTTGGTAAGACTTCTTTTTGCAGTGTGCTGCTCCCCCAGCATGCAGCTCACACACACAGACTTCCCCCGACCCGGCTGGCACGTCCCTCACGTTGCCACGGCACCCAGATGTGGACGTGCAGAGGGGCAGGGCAACCGCACAATGATGTCATCAGCTCCTTTCCTGCTGCATCACACACACACACACACACACACACACACACTGAGCATCAGCTACGAGGATGAAGGGCATCGCAGCATCCAACCGTCTCAGCTGCCGCTCATGTTACAGTTGGAGAAACACACTCATGACTCGTGACTCGTCTCTTATCTCCTGCACACACACACACACACACACACACACACACACACACACACACACACACACACACACACACACACACATATAACTACACATAACACACACACCCTCCCCCCCTCAGAGAGATACCAGAGCTGAGCTGGACACCTCAGACTTTAATTACAGCGTCCAAACCTCTCACCGACTGCACATGATTCAACATAGACACTCATTCCTGACCTCGCACTTATGCAAAGCATGAACTCTACAACCCACTGAGGTTTATTTATTTATTTTCACTAGTGGGATGAATAATAATAATAACATAACAAGTGGGGGGAAAAAAGAGGAAGTCCAGTGTTACAATCCCAAATGACAGAGTCTATACACTTACAGCAGCACTTTAGAGAGAAGTACATTTGTAAAAGACTCAATGTCTAATGGAGGAATTAGAAAAATGTGCTTTATTATGTCATTTAAAATGGAAATATACTTTAATTCTAGTTTTAAACTTGGTTCGGAAATAAAAGTATCTTCCAAACAAGTTGTCTGGGAGTAAAAGGAAAATCTAGGGGTATTAACCCTCATAACTTTAACAGCCAATGTCCCATTAGTGACTCTATCCAATGCACAAACCATCTGAAAAACTAAATAGATAACACTTTATAACAAGTACACATTATTAAGCATTAGTTAAGCATTAATAAATACTGAATTCTTCATTTATAACACATGAATACTCATCAGTATGTAGTTTATAAATACAGTTAGTGCTTATCAATGATGTAAAACGTGTTTAACTGTGTTTATAAACTACAAACTAATGAGTATTCATGTGTTATAAATGATGAATTCAGTATTTATTAAAGCTTAACTAATGCTTCATAGTGTGTAATTATTATAAAGTGTTACCACTTCTACACATAAAACAGGAACCACAATGCTGACAGAAGAGAAGAACAACAGTAAATGAACAGTTATTGACATTAGATTTAGGCTCTAGAGAAGAAAAACACATGAAGGGAAATGATCAATTATGACAAATTTCCTGTATTATTTCCATTAATGACGAAATGGCAAAGTAAATTAATTTCTTCTACACAATCTGCAAAAACAGTGGCACATGAAATATATTGTATTGTACTCTCTATATTTGGTTGTAGGAAAAGTAAGTAAAGTAAAGTCACAGTTCTGTTCAGCTGTTATTGGTGTTAACAAGTCACTTTATATGAAATATAATAATATAATACTGTATTATTAAGCTACTGGAGCTTTTGAGGCGGCACGGTGGTGCAGTGGTTAGCACTGTCGCCTCACAGCAAGAGGGTTCTGGGTTCGAACCCGCCGGCCGGCTGGGGCCCTTCTGTGTGGAGTTTGCATGTTCTCCCCGTGCATGCGTGGGTTCTCTCCGGGTACTCCGGCTTCCTCCCACAGTCCAAAGACATGCAGGTTAGGTTAATTGGCGACTCTAAATTGCCCATAGGTGTGAATGAGAGTGTGAATGGTTGTCTGTCTATATGTGTTAGCCCTGCGATAGACTGGCGACCTGTCCAGGGTGTACCCCGCCTCTCGCCCAAAAGTCAGCTGGGATAGGCTCCAGCTCACCCGTGACCCTAGTGCAGGATAAGCGGTATAGAAAATGAATGAATGAATGAATGAATGGAGCTTTTGATCTTGAGTAGAAGAGGACAGGTATTTTTTTTTATTCTTGACCTTCAATTCACATTAATCACCAATTAATATAAGTGATTTGTTTAAAGATCTGGATACATGAACAGTTTTATTTTTGTGTTTTTTTGCATGATTACTCATTCGTCAAACCTTTCATTGGAATAAATACATTTATTAAAACATTTAAAGCTCCGATTTGACCCGAAAAAGCCCTTTTAACCTACAATGAGACAATAAACCAAATAGTAATAATAAAAAGAATAGAATAATAAAAGAGGATAGAAGAAAACAAACTAAAAAAGCATCAAAAATCTGAAGCGACTGAAGATCAAACACTGACAAGGTCAAATACAAACTTTTTTCAAAACCCTGTAGAGGAAAATATCTGGAAGTTGAACATTAATGCAGGATTGATGTGATATTGATTATTGATTTTCCACTGCAACACACTCTTTTTTTAAAGTTTCGTCTACATAATACACACTGCAAAATCTCAAAATCCTTCCAAGAACATTTGTCTTATTTCTTGTCAAAATGTGTCATTTCTAGTCAAAACTAAACTCTTTTCACTTAAAATAAGACTCATCACTTAAAAATGAACTTGTTTTTAGATCATTTTCCATTTGTTTCAAACAAATTTTCACTTGAAATAAGTAGAAAAATCTGCCAGTGAAACAAGTTTTTTCTGCTTGTAATAAGAAAGAAAGAAAAGAAAACACTATCAGATTTGTCTACTTATTTCAAGTGAAAATAGGCTTGAAAGAAGTAAAAACTGTTAGTCTTAAGTCTTAAAACAAGCTACTTTTTAATGTGATGAGTCTTATTTTAAGTATAATGAGATTTGTTTTGACTAGAAATGACATTTTTGACTAGAAATAAGACAAATATTCTTGGTAAGATTTTGAGTTTTTGCAGTGCAGTTGTTGGAGGTTCCTCTTTAAATTGCTGCTGTGGCCTGATGCAACAGATCCCAGCATTGCTATACATAGTCACACAGGCGACCCCTCCTCTCCTCTCCTCCTCTCCTCCTCTTCCCCCTCTCCTCCCCCCTGCAGCCCGATCACGTCACCACGCTCTGCGTAAAACACTCCATGTCTGCTGACTCTGTGACGTACGAAGCCTCTGACGTTCCTCTTTTTCCCCCCTGATCTACTGGGATTTAGGACTTCCCTCCTCCTCCTCTTCCCTCCTCCCCCTCCTCCTTTTCCGCCCCATCCTCTGCAACCACGAGTCACTGAGTGCATGAATGAAAAGAACGGCCTCTCTGTGCTGCAAAAAAAAAAAAAAGCAGCTCAAAAAAAAAAAAAGGAAAGAGAGCGACAGAGAGAGAAAGAGGGAGAGAGGGAGGGCTGAGTGTTCATTCAGTCCCTCTGAGGCTGTAGTAGTATCCTTCCTGGTGTCATGGCTGCTTCAGGGTGACCTTCATCTGTCCCCGCTGACACACAAACACATACACACTCTAATTAAACAGTGTGTCAGTAAATCGATGCATCAGGGATTTAGAGAGAGGGAAAAAGAAACCACATCAATCAGAGGTGTAGACATAGTGGCAGGATTTCTACTTAGTTTGTGCATAAATTAACAAGTTTTATTGCAACAAGTTAATGTTTTATTTAAGTTAAAATGAAGAAAACTGAATGCAGAGTCATACATTTAAGCTCCTTTGTCCCATTAGTGACACAGTGTCTATACGTCGTCCCTGAGCAGCTGTGTAAAAAGAAAGAAATCCTCTCTTTGTTCACCTGAACATTGTTCACTGGGAACTTCCTGAAACTCTCTGGCTTGTGTTTTTTCCTGTTCCTACAGCAGCTCCAAACGGCTCAGAGATCTGAACCGGTTTCAGTGAATTTTGTGAGAACGCTTGATAATAACTTAACTCTATTTAGCTTAAAGTAAGTTTTAATCATATATATAAAGCATTCTTCCTTCATTGATATGGATTTAAATGTAATTTAAACAGTTATAAATGATCATCTCTCAATTAATAAACTCATCTATAATGAATTGAATTCTGTCTTTTATAAAATACCTAACAAACAAGTAGTAAACTACCTGAACTAATCATGAATTACATTAATAATTGTTGATAAAACTTCTATTAATACTCTAGTACCTGTCTAAATCATTGTAGAAGTGCAACATAAATGTTATGGCTCATAAATAACTGGTTTGTTATTGATATAGTACTTGATTGATGAAAATACAATAATTAAATACATTGTTGATAATCTTATTAAACTTAAATTATGTATATAAATGACAGTATCACTTTCCAGAATAATGCTTCATAGATGATATATTAAGTATTTAATGCTTAAAATTCACTAATGCTCAACAGTGTGCAGTTATTTGTTTTGTATTTGGGACTTTATAATAAGTACACATTATCAAGCATTAAATACTGAATTCTTCATTTATAACACATGAATACTCATTAGTATGTAGTTTATAAACACATGTTAAACATGTTTTACTTGTCATTGATCAGCACTAACTGTGTTTATAAACTACATACTAATGAGTATTCATGTATTATAAATGAAGAATTCAGTATTTATTAATGCAGAAGTAAGCAATATTTTTGTTTTAATATAAGTCTTAAATAGTTATATCTTCCGACAGCAATCACTTCTATAGAGTGTTTGGTCTGAAACACGGGTCTGTCAGTCGCTCTGCTCTGCTCTGAGCCGAGGAGAAAACTTTCCTTGTATCCTACAAGTTTTATCCAATGAGGAGAGAGAACGGCATAAAGGGGCGGTCCTCTCTGTGTGTGCAGCCAAGGGATGCGCGTGAATGTGGTGACGTAGGGACGAGGACCAATAGATCCATGACGAGGGTGGGGGCTGCTAACTCCGTCGGCTGACAAGGCGTTATGGTGCGTTCAAGGCAACCCGTAACTCGTGTTTTTCCGACCTGTGAAGTCGTACCAGTTCGATCTGGTACGAGTTCACGGGTCGGAAGTTAGGAGTGGCCGTTATAGTGACTTTCACAGGTAAAACAGGTCGGAAAAACACGAGTGGGTTGCCTGGAACGCTACAAAGTCGTAAGTTGTGACTTGAAGCTGTAATTTACGGTTTCAAAAGCCTGCCTGGAACGCAGCATTAGCGAAAACGACCGCATCGCTTACTTCTGCTTTAACTAATGCTTGATAGTGTGCACTTATTATAAAGTGTCACCCAACATTTTTTAATACAATTATACCAGTCGTTTTCAAGACGACTGACAGTGTTGTGCCGAATGCAAAGCAGAAAAATCATCCTCTTGAGGTAAATAACAAACACCATGAACATCCGGTCAGCAGCTGATGAAATATGTTGCTTTAATTTGAAAACATCAAACATTAAAGACCCAGTGATGATGACGCTGTGTTGGAATTTCTCCTCATTACTCAGGTCACAAACTAGTTACTGTAGAAAAACAAAACAAAAGGTATAAAACTTGAACATTTCAGCTGCTGGGCCGGGGCTCAGTCAGGAAGTCCACTGGTTTGTAGTTGGAGGTGAATGATGAATGTTGCCGAGCGGTGACGAGGCCCCGCAGACCTGTGAACTCCTCCACCATCATATTATCATGCTCCAATAATCTCCTTTATCCCCACTACCAACATGCTGAGTACTGCAGGGGCCAGGGAGAGGAATGAGGCAGCAGTCCAGACACACACACACACACACACACACACACACACACACACACACACACACACACACACACTACTTCTGTCTTTGTGAGGACACTTGTTGACCTAACACACATTCCTCAGACCTTTTCTCCTCACAGCTGAATGGCTAACCTCAGCTAACTCGCTAACCCAAACCTAAACCCAAACCTAAACCTGGCTCTAGTCTGAAGTTAAAACCAAATCAACCAACCAAAAAGTAGAAACAGGCTTGTTAGAAAGAGTCCTCACGCTGCTAGGAAAGTACACACACACACACACACACACACACACACACACACACACACACACACACACACACAACTGGCATAAATACAGTTGGAGGATTAATTGGAAGAAAAATCAGCTGAGCTCTTTATGTTTGGATTTTGTCACGACTCTCGGAAGAAGAAAGAAGAAAAAAAAAAGGAGCAATAATCTGTTTGTTTATTCATTTAAACACTGCAAAAACTGCAAAATCTTACCAAGAATATTTGTCTTATTTTTAGTCAAAATGTCTAATTTCTACTCAAAACTAATCTCATTATACAGACGACTCATTACATAAAATCACCTTTCTACTTTTTTCAAGCATATTTTCACTTGAAACAAGTAGAAGATAGTGGAGCAACATTTTCTTTCTTGTTACAAGCACAAAAGTCTTGCTTTCACTGGCAGATTTTCCTACTTATTTCAAGTGAAAATTAGTTTGAAACATGTAAAAATGATAAAAACAAGTAAATGTTTAGGTGATGAGTCTTATTTTAAGAGGAAAGAGATTTGTTTTGACTAGAAATGAGATATTTTGACAAGAAATGAGACAAATATTCTTGGAAAGATTTTGAGTTTTTGCAGTGAAGGTTTAATAATCAGGGACAGTGCACATTAATAAAACATTTTAACTAATGTAAAGATGCCAGAATCAGCCAAAACGCTATTTTACATCTGCTGTCCCTGGACTGATGTTAAGTAGTCACCCTAAAAGAGAATAAAATGATTTAGTTATAGACATGCAAATAATACATTAAAGGATTAGACGGCTTTTAAATCTGAATAGAGATTAAAAGGCAGAAAACTATATGCAAAAGTCCATACACACACAAGCTAACGTAAACAACAGCCAATTGCTACAGACAAAATGAAAACAACATTAAGCAGCAACACCAACATCAACAAAAATGAATTACACAAGACACAATAACACACTAGCAGAGCATAGACACTAAACATAGGAAAGCCACGCACAAAAAGCAGCAGTAGCCTAATACTAAACAATTAATAAACTGACAACAGACAACATGACGGAGGCAAATTAAGCTCTAAAATTTAATGTTGGCAGCTTTGAGCACTAATTAGCCACTTTAAAAAAAAAAAAAAAAATTAAAAAAAATCACGACCGAGGAGGTTAAAGTAAACATGAAGAGTCTTTTATGGAGAAAACAAAGAAAGACAGAGAAGAATCCAAGCAGAGAAAGTTTAATGGGTCAGGACGGGTCAGGTGTTAATGGAGGCAGGTGAAGAGCAGCAGAGTGTGAAGGTCCTTGGCACAGAAACAAGTGGTGTGATGGACGAGCTGGAGCTGGTGGAGGAATGTGGGAGGGAGGGGCCAGGCCAGGTGATCCTAGGCAGGTGGAGTCTGATACAACAGGTGAATTAGGATGTGTGGACTTGACAGTGAGGTTTCCGAACCAGGAAGTAATACTGTAACTAAGGATGCATTCAATGGCTGCACAGTAGAAGATAGACATTATATTACTGCTGTTTGTGTGGTTTATCCTCCTAAACAAACCAAGTTTTCCACACAGTCTATTCAACGTCCTTATACTTATGACCACACCGTGTTTATGAGCCCAAGAGAGAACCTCCTTATTACTGAGGTCGATTCTGAAGTACAGCTTAATCAAGGCATCTGTAGAGGCAGCCATGGCCACCGACTACAATACTTTGATATTTTCTCAATTTATTTATTTTTATACCTGGCCCGTTTTTTGTTTTTTTTCAGGGTTTTTTGCCAGATTTTTTGTTCTGAGGGATTTTTTTTTTTGCCAGATTTTTTTTCCCCTGCTGGATTCTTTTCTTTTTTTTTTTGCCAGAATTTTTTTTTTGGCTGGCCCTAATACTCCTTCGTACTTTTTACTTTTTACTTTTTAAAGAATGTAGTTGACGCGTGTCTTAAGCAAACAAAAGCCACAAAAACTCCACATTTCTTCTTTCTTTCGAGGGTTTATTGAAACCTTTCTTCAAGTTACAACAAAATAAAAACTGTGCAGCAATCTGAAAAAGGGCGATAATCATAATCATGAGCATGGTCAAAAACTAGTGTGTCCTCCTCGTCTCCCTAAACCAAAGTACGTACCGTATGTACATATCACGTTACACACGTCTCAGCCAATAAGAAGAGTGCAGTTATTATTAACTAATAGGCATTCTTATAACCTCAATATATGAAATCTGGATAAATGCAACAAATCTAAATGATCTATCACCTTATCCATAATATACAAAATGGCTCTAACATTGTTGTTGTGTCCTCTACAGATGACGTCCAACAAGTATCTGTCCCAGGGAAAAGGGCAAATCAACTGAATTTTCAAATTGACACATCTTGCTGAGAATTAACATTACTAATAATGACATAATTAACTTTATTATAAGACAAGATAAGACTTTATCCATCAGTGGGGGATATTACATGAAACAGCAGCCCAAGCATAAAAGGTAAATAAGAAAATATTTGTATTGAATAAAATGCACCTGAATAGTAAAAGTACTTAGAAGTGAAATAAAAATAGAATATGGCACCAGGTAAATATCCAACAATACATATACTGTAGATATTGGTGATAGTTCATCACAGTTACAGTAGCTAATCACTTTTTTTTTTTAAACAACAGCAAACATTTATTTTTATTTTAGAAAAAAAAGACTCAGTGTTTTATTCCTGTAATGATGCTGTAATAAATAAAGTTTACATTTTTTTTTATTATTATTAACTTGATTAAAAATAATTAGGTACAAGTAAATATCTCTGTCCTATCATTTTCATTAGTAAAAAAGTACCAAGTCAATTTTTCCCCATATGAACTTCCAGTGTTTGGACACTAGGTGGCAGCATTGAACAGAGATTAACACCCAACTGAGCCTGGCTTTAAAGGGCTACTCCACCAGTTTTATACAGGACAAACAGTTCATTAGTCATGTTCAATTCCCTGAACAAAGTGGTTATCAGTACTGTTGAAGATATGCACTGTGTATCTATGGTGGCCCTGAGGGTTCAACTCACTGCAGCTGAAGAAAACACAATGCAAAGACACACATGTGCTACAAATATAGAAAACAGCTTTGAATACCATTAGAGGAACGTGTCAGCAGAGTCTTTTTTTAATATTATATGTCTGGATGAACTTACTGTATCTTGGCCAATGACAAACAACAAAAACCATGAAAAGTCTCCTCAGTCGAGGCAACAAACTGTGATCTGTTGTTCCCTAAAGTTAGTTTGTTTCTTTGCATTTGTAGTTTGTGCTATTATTCCCCCAAATGCTCCTGTGGTCTGGAGGAAATTATTATATATTCAATTATACATGGATAAAATACATTTTCATGTTGGTTAAACTAACCTCAGTCACCTGACTCGTCCTCTTATGTCACATTTTGAGTGTATTGATGTGTAATAATAACATCTCTGTGACTAATGTCAGTGTCTTTCTTGATTCTTCCACCGGGGGTCGCTCCAATTTGAAATTTCTAAATCTTCCCTCTTATGAAAGGAGGTGTGATAACTTTTTGTGATTTTAACATGTTCATAACTGATCAGGGCCGTCGTATAGGGGAGAAAGAAATGATAATTCTAGGGGCCCAGTGCCCAGTGGGGCCCATAAAAAACCCCAGTAGTCTAATCTTTGTATGACTGATTTATTCTGCGTAAGACCCTGACTAATACTCATAGTACACTGTAAAAACTCAACATCTTTCCAAGAATATTTGTCTCATTTCTTGTCCAAATGTCTCATTTCTAGTCAAAAAATTTAACTTGTTTTTAGATCATTTTCACTTAAATTCACAATAAATAGAAAAATCTGCCAGTGAAAGTAAGTTTTTTGTGCTTGTAATAAGGAAGAAAAACTTGCTCCACTATCAGATTTTTTCTACTTATTCCAAGTGAAAATCTGCTTGAAAGAAGTAAAAAAGTGTCTGAAAACAAGCTACTTTTAATATGATGTGTCTTATTTTAAGTATAATGAGATTAGTTTTGACTAGAAATTACATTTTGACTAGAAATAAGACAAATATTCTTGCTAAGATACTTGAGTTTTTGCAGTGTAATGCTGCATTAGCATCAAAACAAAGAAGGCTAAATAAAAAACGATAATACATACATAGTCTAAGAAAAAAAAAGGAAAAGTTAGGGGGAGGGGCCCACTTTAGTATTCTTTAAGGGGGCCCAGAATTCCTAGCAACGGCCCTGTAACTGATTATGTGTTTATTTTCGTAAAGAAAATACATGTCGGGAAGGTTGAGGACCAAGTGTCCTCTGAACAGAGAAGCGACCTTTTTTAGTGAAGTTGAGTCAATAAACACAAGGCCGCAGGTTCACTGTGATGTTTCCTGTCGCCTCAGAGTTTCATTGGCTCTGCCCTCCTTATAAGAGGATCTCATTTTCTCTGTAGATATCAGTTATTTTATTTTTAAATAGACCCTTGTGGGTATAAATAGCAGTAGGGGCTCTTGTACAGTAAGAATTGGGGGGTATCACTGTAGCGGAGGAGCTGCTGTTAAAAATAGCCTCGACTGCTGCTCACAAGTGTCGAGCCAAGGAGGACGGACTGTCTCCAGAAACCTAAAAAGGTCTCATAAGGCTTCCAGTGTTGGGATCTGCCAGGAAAACATCTCAAAACATCTTTGTTGCTGCTGTATGAACTAATATTTGTGATATTTAAAGGTGAGATGCTTTCATTGTCCTCCTGTCCAAAATTTGAAACCTTGCAACGTGACATTTAACACTGGTTTGATCATTTCTGAAAAGAAATATCATCACATGAAAATTTCAAGCTCAAAAAAAAACTGAAGCTTCGTGAATGTTTCCAAACATTCAAGTTGTTTCCTTCATCTTTCACTCAAAATTTTTAAATTAATCGTTGAATTTGATAAATGCAGCGGATGAAACGTACCTCAAAACGCTTAAATAAAAATTTGCAGGTACAGATCATGCACACTCTTCATCTCCAAAGTGCAGAATGAGAGCAAAATTTGGGGGGTAAATGCTATATATAGTCTTAAGTGCCTCCATACATGGGGAGGAAGGGGGACAGCATTCCTCCAGTGAGAGGGTAATATTTTTGTTACCATCAGCAAGTGCTTCCCAAGCGGCATCAGGCTGGTTTGCTACCGCTTTGCGCTGTTTTAATCTCTCGGGGTAAGTCACTCTTCTTCTTATTTTCTCCCGGATTTTTTTTTTTACAGAGGAATAATTAGATAAATGAAGTTCAGAGCGTGAGAGAAGTGAAATGTGTTGGTGTAATAAATGGTTGTAGATAATCTGTCTCAGCCTGTTGTAATCTCCCTGAGCACTACTTCCTTACATACCAGGGGCATTAAGGGGTGGCTGACCTTCTTTTCCCAATTTGTGTCAAGAGAATAGACCCAGGTACAAATGTTGTTGTGGTGTTGAAATAACAGATTATACAGGAGGGAAGTGTGTAATTAGTCTGAGGTTTGGGTTTGACAGCTGGTTGTAGAAGTTATAGCCTTAGTTTAATTTAATTTAAAAACAGCCTGCAAAGTCCGACCAGTCCCATTTCCTACATGATGGGTTTTAATTGAATAGTGTGAAGTCTGTGCACTGCCGGTAATGACTTTGTTTCCTTCATTACTCCAATCATGGAATAGGCAGCAGGCTGCTGCTGCAAGCTATTCATAGCTGAGCTGTGTGAGGCTGTAAGGTGAAACATTTTGAAGTGCTGAGCTCTGGCAGTATGTTGGAGCCATCCTGGTGCCTCCTCGATGGTGGACTTTTAACATGTCACCCTGCAAGATAAAGACATTCATATGGGTTTTTAAAATACAAATTAATTAGAAATGGTTTTGTATCATCATTCATTGTTATTTAATATGAATACAACCAGGGCCGGCCCAAGCCTCCATGGGGCCCTAAGCTAAATCTTTATTTTGGTGCCCTCTATTACTGCCAAAAATACTATTTCATTTTTTACTCTGTCATTACGAATCATCATATCCTGGCAGGTTTTTACCCATCTATGGTTTTTATTCTGAAATGGCACAAAATGTACATTTAATCTTCAAATTGATATAGTACTGGGATACTGAATGTCACCTATAGGTCGACTAAAAGTAACAAAATAAACCAACAGACAATGCATTTACTGTAAACACATCATCTATAATGCAACAGAAAAGTGCAACAACAATTTGAAATGCAACAGTAATTAAAGTTTTTTGTAGTTACGCAGTGTTTCTCTAAGGATCGACAAAAGTTACGCACTACAATTTTAAAAAGTTAGTTGCCTTTTGGGGGCCCCCCAATAGTCACGGGGCCCCAAGCAGGTGCTTAGTTCGCTTATGCCTTGGGCCGGCTCTGAATACAACCACTATGTACTGATTGTACAGAGGTATGACTGCAGTGAAGACTTCCCAACAGCCGCAGTAGCTGTAATGGTAAAGGAAAGACTTATATTAGCATTGCTATCAGGGCTAACATACGTTTGGTGTCCCCCGCCCCACCCCAACCTTCCTCCCTACCTCCCTTCCTCCCTTCCTCCCCCCCGGTGCTCTCGGCCAGGTCTCCTTGAAGTGTTCCAGTCATGGCGTCCAAAGACATACACTGGCATATGAAGAAGCATGTGAGCCACGTGAAAACTGATTATGCTTATCATCATAAACATGCTGTGAAGCATCATTCGGAAAGGTACGGAGGTGCACCGTTCACCTGCTGCTTTGTGGAGGCTACAGCTTTTTGCCGCTTGGCCTTGTAGACGCCGTCGAGTATCGGGGCAGTAGGTGCTGAATGATCCATCATCCTGCTGCTTATGTGTTCGCTTCTATAGCTGGCTGTCCATCTGTCTTCTGATGTAACGTTCATGGCTTAGTAAAGCCAGACCTTCGTGATCCGATCGGCCCCGTAACGAAGTAAAACTCTGATTATTACATCAAATTCATTCAACTCCTAGAGGACTCTAAAGTTTGATGAGTAGTGAATCAAAACTTAACTCCAAAAACCCAACAAACTGTGAGATAGTATTCTGAGACACTTTCTTGCAGGTATCAGAACTGATGTGTCCAATTTATTCTTCATGGATGGTGGATTCACTGACATCTTTGACCATTACCACACTGTAAATTCTTTCAGCACTCATTTCCTTTTGCATCGGTCTGTCCACAGTCATCCACAGAAGTGAGAATGCAACCAGCCGTACAACTGTAAACTACCTCAATTTGAAGTGTAAGCAAACAAAGTTTGAGATGAGTTTGTGCTTAAAGAAAAAAGATCCAGACTCATGTGGAATATAACCTTGGTATCTGGGATATGGATGTCCTCCATATTTGGGATATCCGAGGTGGGCAGGAAATGTGATGAGCTCCTGCATGTTCAGCTGTTTGGAGAAGCTAGAAAATCCAAAATGGCTGAAGAACACATCCTCTGTGTGAGCAGTGTTGTCAATAATGGCCACCACTCAGTGTGTTGTAGGTTTAACAACTCATTTCAGGACTCCAGAAGGTGACATTGCTCTTCATGCTCCACAGCTTCAGCCAGCAGATTCTGCTTTGTGTTGTAGCTCAAGTCCCAACAGACAGTGATCTACTGTTTATTACTAATGTGTTTCCTGTAGCTCTTTTAAACACAACATTGCACCCTAACTGTCTCTCAGTCCAGCTCTGCCAAGCTACAGTTAGGCCTTTTTTTTCCCCCAATGTTTTTTTTTGTTTTGTTTTTGCCAGATTTTTTTCCCCCCCGCTGGATTCTTTTCTCTTTTTTTTGCCAGAATTTATTTATTTTTTGCCAGATTTTTTTAATTAATTTTTTTGGCTGGCCCTAATACTCCTTCATACTTTTTACTTTTTAAACGCACACTAAAACTATGGAGGGCGAGAATGTAGTTGACGCGTGTCTTAAGCCACAAAAACTCCACATTTCTTCTTTCTTACGAGGGTTTATTGAAACCTTTCTTCAAGTTACAACAAAATAAAAACTGTGCAGCAATCGGAAAAGGGGCAATAATCATGAGCATGGTCAGCTGTTTGGAGAAGCTAGAAAATCCAAAATGGCTGAAGAACACATCCTCTGTGTGAGCAGTGTTGTCAATAATGGCCACCACTCACCACTTCATGCTCCACAGCTTCAGCCAGCAGATTCTGCTTTGTGTTGTAGCTCAAGTCCCAACAGACAGTGATCTAGCAGTGATCTATCTAACATTGCACCCTAACTTTCTCTCAGTCCAGCTCTGCCAAGCTACAGTTAGGCCTTTTTGCTGACTCAGATATCCGGTAGCGTTATATCACCATTAGTGATGAGATGAAGGCAGAACCTAAAAGTGCCTCAAGTCCCAGAACTGAGCCCCCACAAGTTCTGATCACCAGGTGGGTCATCCTGTAGCAGGCGGCCATGTTGTCCTGATGTCAGAGGCCACATGCCGCTCCCATGAACCTGACCTACATCTGAGGCCAGTGGTCTCAGGTCTGTTTCTCTTCCAGTTTCCATCAGAAATCAAATGAAAGGGTTCAACTGGATCAAATCTTATGCTACGTTCAAGACAACTCGGAAGTCGGGAAATAACGAGCTCCGAGTTGTAAAAAATGAATTGAACAGCGTAGAACTCGGAAATTACAGGTCGGAAATTCGGGTATCATATCAGAGCTCCGACTTTCCGACTTGACGTCACGACAACATCAAAATATGGCGGCCCTCGTCTTAAACGGTTAGAGTTTAGACATTTTAAGTTCTTTGTTGAGGTTTGAATGCATATTTTTGTGTATTATTGCAGTAGCCTATATGAAATACGTTTATATTAAGCTGTGATGTTGTATGGTGTGAAATTGTGGTTCCTCGTATGTGACGGAAATAACGTTTAACTGTTATCAAGGCTGTAACATTATATGTGCACTCATCTGCAGCGTCTCCTCTCCTCCAAAATAAACATAATTTGCTGCTGCATTTATTTTCCGTATTCAGCTATGAGCCACAATACGCCAAACTTCCTTCTGGTATCCATGTTTTTTTTTGTTCCGAGTTCCTGCATCGTGAACGCAAAGATGTCGGAAGTCGGAAATTTCCGAGTTGGGAATTACGACCTCCGAGTTGTTTTGAACGCAGCATTTGTCCAAGTCCAATTCCAATTCCAATATTTGTATCAGACACGAACCACCATCAAAACTGTTCACAATAGTTTTGGCCACAGACCCATGGAAGCGTTTTTCTCTCTGGAAACCAAATGAGTTCATAGAGTAATGATTGATGATTTCACACACTGAACACACATGAATAGTACAGGATTGCATTATATTGAGAATTCAAAGGAGTGAAATGATTTAACAACAGGTAGGCTACAGAAGAATCTGCAAAACCTTTGTGTAAATAGTTTCAACCTCTGGTGAAATTTGGGAGATTTTAAAACAGCAGCTGCATCCGCAAGACTGAAACCCAGAAAAAAAAGTTATTTATTGTGGTTGGATTTTACATTTTAAGGCTATTTGATAACGATGGACTCAACCCCTCTGCAGGAAATCCAGCTCTAAATCGGCGAGCCAGGTACAGGCCCGGGCCACAGAGGTGATGGCGGAACCAGCCTATACCATACCGGTGTTCCGGCAGAGGTGAGTTCGACTGCTGTCATATGTCAGGCTATTTTAGGGCGTAAGGTAATACTGAACCACCACAGTGTCTGAAAGCTAAACTGCAGTCAAGACAGCACATTTCTCCAGTCCTATACTACTTAATTATTCATTGACAATTATTTTCAATTGTCAGGTGAATAGTAGGAGTTGTAGAGCCGATGTCAATTGGACGATCTCCAATTTGTTAAACAGACTGCTGAGCTTCTACATTAACACTCAGAAAGTGATAATTTAAACATTTGCCTTTGCAAAGGACCGCTAATCAGACACACAGGATTAATTCTCTGCCTCCATGTCTAGTAGTTTTATTCTAAGTGTCTGGCTCGGTTCACTCAGCATTAAACAGTGAGATGGAGAAGAAATAAAAATCCCAGAGTGCATCGGCCTCGTTAATTAAGTTAGTGCAGAGTAAAGACAAAGCAACAGTCAATTAAGCTCCACACTGCAAAAACTCCAAATCTTTCCAAGAATATTTGTCTTATTTCTTGTCAAAATGTCTCATTTCTAGTCAAAACTAATCTCTTTCCACTTAAAATAAGACTCATCACCTAAACATTTACTTGTTTTTAGATCATTTTCATTTGTTTCAAACTAATTTTCACTTGAAATAAGTAGAAAAATCTGCCAGTGAAAGCAAGATTTTTTTGCTTGTAATAAGAAAGAAAAACTTGATCCACTGTCAGATTTTTCTACTTATTTCAAGTGAAAATATGCTTGAAAGAAGTAAAAAGTGTCTAAAAACAAGCTACTTTTAATGTGATGAGTCTTATTTTAAGTAGAATTAGATTGGTTTTGACTAGAAATGACATTTTGACTAGAAATAAGACAAATATTCTTGGTAAGATTTTGAGTTTTTGCAGTGCAGAAGGAAAGTTCAGGTGGTTTCCACAATGAAATATTTATATAACTAACTTCTGGCTGACACCCTGCGACTCTGAAGTCAAGCTTCTTAATCCTGTCTGTTGAACTTTCTGATTCCAAGATTAGTTGCAGATTAATGTGGTTTATGTCTCATTAGGACTGCTGAGGAGACTGAGGAGTATCAGAGAGTGTCTACTAATGTTGGGAAAGGACTGGCTGTTATTCAGGAGGAGCTGCACAGGATGAGGATCGCTACTAAAGCTCAAGTGGACAGCCTGGAGATCCAGAGAGAGGTGAGAAGTCAAGTGGACAACACTTAACACTGTGGATGTTGTAGTTTTATTACTGATTATTTTATACAAACTGACACTAATCAAAGTCTATGTGGAAAATGAATTGAATTTTCCACATAAACTTTGATTAGTGTTCACTTTACATCATCAGTGCAGCATCACAGCAGGTCGGACATCATTCAATATTGTTATTTATTTATTTTATTTTAATGTTTATTTTGCAGGGACGATACATACAACATTGCCACAAAGAATGAAAAATGCGATGCATACAAGACGTCTAGCTTCAGCTAATTTGCAGTCTTTGTCCCTGGTCAGGCTAAAGAAGGATAAAAGATACTGAATACCGTTACAATAAGTGCAATAATACAAATACAGTGAATAATACAGTGAATAGTTATCATGAATAAATAAACACAGCTACAAAATTTACATTAAGAAATTGCACAAATTAAATACATTAAACATTAGTAGAATGCTGTATCGACAGTGACTTGAGAGAAGTTAATGTTCACATTTCTGCTGCTGCTTAAGCCAATGTTTAGCTTTAGCACTAAACATCTTTAATTCTGTTTGGGATTTGATATCTGGTGGTAAAGAATTCCATAGGTGTGTACCCAGCACTGAAAGGGATGATTGACCGAATGTTGTCCTGCATCTTCGAATTTTACAGTTTTGCTTGCTCATGCTCCTTGTCGTTGTCCCACAGTTGTCTGACTTAGTAAAAATCTGTGACATCGCTTGTGGGGCTAGTCCACTGACACACTTAAAAACAACTTTCAGAAAAGAGAATTTTATAAAATTTGAAAAAGATAACAAATTATACTTCTCAATGATTTTACAATGGTGCCACTTTTGTGGCTTCTGATCTAAAATTTTTAAAGCTTGTTTGTGGAGTGAGAATAAAGGTCTAGTTGCTGTGTCAGTGGCCTGGCCCCAAGCAGTGATGCAGTAGGACAAATGTGAAAGGACCATAGCATGCAGGTATAAATGAGCTGCCCTGAAAGAGAGACAGGACCTGATGAGTCTGAAACAATTCAGACTAGTTTTTACAGTTTTAGACAGCTTCTTTATATGTGCTTCAAACTTAAGTTGAGGATCTAGAGTTACACCTAAATATTTAAACTCATTTACCACTTCAATTTCTTTATTATCAATAGTGATGTGAAATTTCTCTAAGGCTTTCTTTCTTATTGAGAAGCACATTGATACAGTTTTTTTGTGATTAAGTGTTAAGTGATTCCTTTGTAGCCATTCTGAAACAGTAACCATCTGTCTGTTTAAGATATCTGAGGCTTGACAGGGATTCTTTGCTGAGACATAAAACACTGTGTCATCAGCATACATCTGACATTCAGTGTCTGTGCAAATGGTAGGTAAATCATTTATGTATAAGCAAAAAAGAATAGGACCTAAAACTGATCCCTGTGGCAGACCAGTCTTACTGTTCAGAGGAGATGTTTTCACATTCTGTAAACGAACACACTGTTGTCGATAAGTCAAATATGAGCTAAGCCAACTAACAGCAAGAGCAGAAAAGTTAAATTCATGTCTTAATTTACTGATAAGTATCTCATGACTTACAGTGTCAAAGGCTTTCTTTAAGTCCAAAAACACTGCTCCAACCACATTTCCATTGTCAAGGGAACATTTTATTCTCTCACTGAAATGGCACAATGCCATCTCAGTTGAACATTTTTTGCGAAATCCAAACTGTTTAGAATGGTAAAACCGATTGTTTTCAAGATAGGTCATTAATTGATTACCGATAACCTTTTCAAGTACTTTTGACATTGCTGGAAGAATTGATATCGGTCTATAATTGCTGGCCTCAGTTAATGCACCAGGGGCCGTATTCACAAAGAATCTTAAGGTTAAAAGTAGCTCCTAAGGGCCGAATTTAGGAGCAACTCCTAAAAAAAGTGGGCGTGTCAGTCTTAAATTTAGGACTCCTAGTTTTTTAAAATAAGAGTAATTCACAAAGTATTTTATGCCTAAAAGTAGCTCCTAAGTCTGGGAGAGCTTAAAAGTCCTCGTGAGGACTCCTAACTCAGTAAGACCTATTCACAAAGAATCGCAAATGGCTGCAGCCAGGCAAATGTATGGAGGACTGCGAATTGCTGCAGAGGGGGGTGCTGGAGCACCTGCCCCTTTGCCCTTTGATGCCCAACGTGCCTTTTTGTCGGTGTTTTTTTTTTTTTTTTGTCATCACCAACATTTTCGCTATAAAACGGGAGTAGTGACGGTGACGAACTGTCCAATATAGGCGTCACAACGGTCGGACCGAGGTAACTGCGACCGCTGCGATGCAGTCGTGCTGATGTGAGCCAAAAATATTTTTAAAAAGTTGCTGGGTGAGCTAGACTCATACATCTGTTAGTAGTAATAGCTCACGTGATAGGGTAGCTCCCTCAATAAACTAAACTTACTTGTCAGTGTGGGTTCAAATCCTGCTATAGGCCACAAATGTGGGTAATGCATTTTCTTTTCTCATCATTATTATGATCACCATATAATATTAGGGCTGTCAACGAATGTGAAAATTAATATTAAAATGTGGGAAGAAAAAAAACCAGCGGCTGCTTTGCGAGTGGACGCACTGACCCTCATTGCATTTGCACAGCGTCACAATGCTGAAAGTGAAAGTGAGACGCGACAAAAACTGTAGCAGAAAGATGCAGATGGCAGAGCGAAAGACAGAAAGTTCAGAGCCCAACTCGGCAGCAGAGACAGTGGTTTGGACTCGAAGCTGTCTAAAAAGCCCCGTCGGACCTGACAGCAAAAAAAAAGTGGAGCGGAGCGGCTGGCGGCGAGGAGGAGGAGGAGGAGGAGGGAGGGAGGGGGAGGGGGGCGCCGCCGGCACTCAACAACCAATCACCGTGTTGAGCGCCTCGAATTCGTGCACGAGAATTGACGTAATCCATAGCAACGGGGCGTCACCAGGGGCGTGACTCTTAGTTTGCTCTTAGTGATTTATCCTTAGTAAGAGTAGGTCTCAGCGGCTTTGTGAATAGCTTTTAAGAAAAAACTCCTACATAAAAACTTTTAGTGCGAGTTAGGAGCACTCCTAGCGGTAAGATAAAAGGCTTTGTGAATACGGCCCCAGATTTATAAATTGGGGTAATAATAGCCATTTTAAAACTTTGTGGAAATTTCCCTTCTTTAATGGACAAATTTATCAAATGGAGTAATGGGTTTATCAAAATAGCACTATGTTTTTTCAAAAATAACACATCGATCCCAAATGTATCTTTTGCCTTTGAGTTGTTTAGTTGCATTATAATTTTTTGAATTTTGGTACGGTCAGTTTCTTCGATGTTAAAGCAAGAAGCCCGACCATTGTTGTTAAAAATTTGAAATTGTTGAGAATTTAAGTTAAGTTCATCTCTGTTGGGAGTTTTTTGAAAATTCGATGTAAGTTCATCTACAGATTGTATGAAGTATGTATTTAATTCATTAGCTATTTCCTTGATATTAGTGGAAATCGTTCCTTTAATACTAAGTTCCTTTATTTCTCTATGATGCTTTGGTTTATGGTTTAGGAGTGTATTAATATGTCTCCAAAGATATGAGCTATTCCCACCCGAGTCATTTATTAGTTGCATGAAATAATTCGTTTTTGCCTTTCTTAATTCAGTAACAACCCGATTTCGTATCCCCTTATAGATAAGGGTATCTGTATGTAATTTTGTAGATAGTGATATTTTTAATGCATGATCCCGCTTCTTCATCAACTGAAAAATGTCATTATTTATCCATGGCAGAGTTGGTTTATGCTTCAACTTAAGGGGGCAAGTGAACTTTTGGATTACATCTACCACAGTGTTTGTGAGAATATCGCAACATATGTCTATATCACTAGTTTGCAGGACATTATCCCAGTTTAGATGTTTTAATTCATGTTCAAATTGATTGACTTTTTGTTTGGGGATTCCTGTTGGCACATAATTATGATTCTGTTTGAAAGAAAGTCTTTGTAGACGTTTTTTAGTAAGTTTCCTAATTATCAGGATCATATTATGATCTGATAAACCTGTTAACAAATTATATGTTTTTGACACTCTGTCAGGTTTGTTTGTAAAGATGAGGTCTATAAGAGTTTTGCTTGTCTTGGAGATTCTGGTCGGCTCTTTAATTATTTGATGTAGTTTATGTTTGGACATAACTGTTTTAAGTTTTTGCTTACAGTTTTTGTCCAACCAATTTATGTTGAAATCTCCAAGTACTATGTTTTCTGATCTATGATTTAGTGCTTTAAGCAAATCATCAAAATTTTGATAGAATGTTACATTGTGTTTAGGTGGATTATACAAGACAATTATATTAAAGTTCATTTTAGGTGACAAAACCACATTTAAAATTAAACATTCTAATCCATAAGTATCCAGGTTAACTTGAGTGCATTTAAAAATGTCCTTCATGTAAATTAATACTCCGCCTCCTTTTCCTGACAGTCTGTCTTTGCGGAAGCAGGTGTACCCAGGCACATCAATCATAGTTGTTGGGGTGTGATTCGTTAGCCAGGTTTCAGTCAAGGCCAAAAAGTCCAAGTTGGAGTCTGTTAACAGGTGCTGAATTTCATCTCTCTTTGGTATAATACTTCGTATGTTCAAAAGACCACCTGTAATGCCCTTCAGTTTTTTCTTTGAGTCCCAAATCACTGTTGCATGGTTTACTGTTTGAAAATATTTCACACCTTTTTGCTGGAAAGTTGCTCTGCTGTGGGCCATTTTTTCTTTGAATCTATCCTGCTGCGGGGGGAGGTGTGATGGTACAGGTACTTGAGTCTTGAGCAAAAGGGTTGGGCTTGAGTCCTTTTGTGGGGAGGAGCTCCTGCTCTGCTTGATTTCTTGGGGGATAATCAGGTTCCCTGCAGTGATTGAGTCCAGCTGAGGAACTAGATTGAAGCAGTCACTTGTACCTGCTGAGATCAGTGAAGGTTCCAGTGATCCAGCACTCATTGTGTTCAGCTGAGTGTCCACACCTTGGCAAGTGACAGTTCCTATTGTTACTGTGTGGCCAATGTTGTTAATTGATGGGCCAGGGTTCAGCTGGATATCACCACTTAGTAACAGCATGAATAATAAAAAATACAAAATGTATCTCTTATTTTTTCCTTTGGTGTGTTGCTGTTTAACCTTACTTGCTCCAAAAAGATGGTGATCTTTCTGCCAAAATAAGGCGTAAATGATCAAGTATCCGTGTCCAAAAAAGTTAAGTTTGGGAATGTCCAGTGTATATTGTAACTTAGCATCTGAAAAGGTGCCTGTAGGTGGCTCATTTGATATGAAACACTGACTAAGGGGGACACAGAGAAGCCATAAACAGAGCAGAAGCCAGAGATAAGCAGTCTTTTTGTCTCCATGCCATTGTTGGGAAGTGGGCAATGATGTAGTTGTGCAGCATACCTGGAGAGATCCCAGACAAAGTGCAAGTGCCCATAGACAAAGAAACCATGTGCAGCCATGTCCTCTGTAGCAGTTGTTTGGAGCAGGTTCCAGGAAGTTCTTGGAATATATCCTTGGTTGGCTGCAGACTTGGTTATCCTTTACCCTGGCATCTTGAATTGGAGAGTTAGAAGTTTGGAGAGCCAAAAATACAAAAAGAAAGAGGTTTTGCAGACGAAATGAGGAGAGAGGAGTGGAGCCTGACAAACCACCCCTGCTCTCGGCGGCCATCTTGCCCTTATAAGTTTACGGAACATTTTACATCTCAGAATATGCAGACGATACTCAACTGTATGGTTTAATTTCATCAGGACAGTTTGGTTCGGTTGACACATTAACCAGAGTTAATTGCTGCTAACGACTCTTTAATTACCTTTTGGATTACCTTCAGATTTGCAGAACATTAATCAAATGTGCATTGATCTTTGAATAGTTAAATTTCTAGTGCTTTTTAAAGATATGAAATCTCTGGACCTCTCAGATCGTCTGGATGCGTCTTAATTTCTTACCTTAATCAAAAAACGACTCCTAAAGGTTTTAGAATTGACTGCATTTTTATTGCCCAGACGTTGTGGAGAAAATCTGTGTATTTTGAAGGCCCTGTAGAACCCAATAATGTAATAAATCCCCGATAATGTAATAACCCCAATAATGTAATAAAAAAATTCACTTGAGTGGATTGAAAATGTAATAAAACCTGATAATGTAATAACTTCCCAATAATGTAATAAAGTGCATTTCCCAATAATGTAATACACTCTTAACCAATAATGTAATATTTATAAAATTTAACAGGAGATCACGGTGATCTCCTGTTAAATTATTACATTATTGGAGTATTATTTCATTATCAGGTCCCTTGAAATGAAGGCTAACCTGATAATGTAATAATGTAATACTTTATTACATTATTGGTTAAGAGTGTATTACATTATTGGGAAATGCACTTTATTGCATTATTGGGAAGTTATTACATTATCAGGTTTTATTACATTTTCAATCCACTCAAGTGAAATTTTTTATTACATTATTGGGGTTATTACATTATCAGGGATTTATTATATTATTGGGTTCTACAACAGGCCCTATATTCTGAATGGTGCTGTAAATATGAACGTCACTTGTGCAGTAGAAGATGCTGAGGTTAAAGTCTGACAGCTGCCTGCTGACCTCACCGCTCTGATCTGAGCCGACTGTTGACAGGATGTTTGCTGGAACGTGATGATGATGATGATGATGACAGAATGATGTTATAATGGTGTTGTCTTTTCATAGAAACTATTAGTCTGGGAATTAACCCTACATGGTAAACACTTTGAGGCCACTGCTTCATTACAGATAGCACCCTAAACTCTTCTTGTTGGGCTTATAGAAAGATCTAACTGCTTTATTGCCAGTTGTTTGTTATTTTTATCTCTACACTGCAAAAAATCAAATATCTTACCAAGAATATTTGTCTTATTTTTAGTCAAAATGTCTAATTTCTAGTCAAAACTAATTTCATTCTACTTAAAATAAGACTCATCACATAAAAAGTAGCTTGTTTTTAGACACTTTTATTTTTACTTCTTTCAAGCATATTTTCACTTGAAATAAGTAGAAAAATCTGACAGTGGAGCAAGTTTTTCTTCCTTATTACAAAAGCACAAAAAACTTGCTTTCACTGGCAGATTTTTCTACTTATTTCAAGTGAAAATGTGTTTGAAACAAGTGAAAATGATCTAAAAACAAGTTGATTTCTAGGTGATGAGTCTTATTTTAAGTGGAAAGAAATTAGTTTTGACTAGAAATGAGACATTTTGACAAGAAATAAGACAAATATTCTTGGAAAGATTTTGAGTTTTTGCAGTGTAAGTATGTTCAAGGTGAATACAGCTCTTAAATGCTGACATGCACAGGATAGTATGTGAATTCAAAAGACAAAAAAAAAACAAAAAATAACATGTTTCCATCCACTACTCTCTCCAGGTTAGGGGTATGATGAGCAGGAGGGGGGACTTGTTGGACGACATCCCCAAGATGCCGGACTTCCTGGTGGCCCTGAGGCCCCACACCGTGTGGGAGAAGACCCCCGTCAAACTCTTCTGCACCGTGCAGGGTCACCCCAGGCCCATCGTCAAATGGTCAGAACAATCACAGCTTATGGAGTTAGAGGTCATGCACCTGGCTCTAATGTCTGAGTCATATCTTCACTGCAAAAACTCAAAGTCTTTCCAAGAATATTTGTCTTATTTCTTGTCAAAATGTCTCAATTAAACTAATCTCTTTCCACTTAAAATAAGACTCATCACCTAAAAATTAACTTGTTTTTAGATATTTTTTACTTGTTTCAAACTAATTTTCAATTGAAATAAGTAGAAAAATCTGCCAGTGAAAGCAAGTTTTTTGTGCTTGTAATAAGAAAGAAAAACTTGCTCCACTATCAGATTTTTCTACTTATTTCAAGTGAAAATATGCTTGAAAAAAGTAAAAAGTGTCTAAAAACAAGCTACTTTTTAATGTGATAAGTCTTATTTTAAGTAGAATGAGATTTGTTTTGACTAGAAATTACATTTTGACTAGAAATAAGACAAATATTCTTGGTAAGATTTTGAGTTTTTGCAGTGTTAATAAGTATACTGCAGTTTTTACAACATAAACGCAGCAGCACATGCAAAGAGATGATGATTCATCTGCTTCTGCCTCCAATGATGTGTTGTAATGTTTAATTATAAAGCGGTTGAGGAGACCCATCCTCTTTATTAGTAAAACGCCAACAGACATGTCCAGCTAACTGCTTCTGCTTTATTTTTTTACTTAAAGGAGACATATCATGACCCCTTTACACAAATTAAAATAATTCCCAGGTGTCTTAAAGACATACTATCTGTGACGTGCTTTGGTCAAAATCCCCCAAGGATCAAACATCACAGCTCTTTTCATCCACTCAAAACAGCCCTGTTCAGAACGGCTGGTTTAAGCGCCTGCCCCTTTAAATGCAAATGAACCACTGCTAGCCCCTCCCCTTCTACTGGTACCAGGTAGGGGCGGTATTATGCAAATTCGAATCAAAGCTCATAAAACAACATGGACCACCTAGGGAGCCTGAACATTACAGATTTGTTTGTCAATTCTCACATTTTGGGGGCTGGAAGTCAAAACAAACACCCAAATATATGTTAAAGAGCCTTCAAAACGTGATATTTCCATAATGTGTCCCCTTTAAACTTTAAATTGACATCTCAAGCTTCAGTGTGTCTTTACATTTTCATGTTAATCTCAGTGGTGTTTGTACTAATGCAGGGAGCAAATTTAGAATTGATCCTTTATCTTCCCGAAAAACACTTGTTAGCATTGTGAGCATTCCTTTAATCCTTTGAATACCACTAGCCTATACAATGCTGAGCAAACCCCGCCAGCTGTTGGCACCTTGTAAATTTCTATAGCTGCCTATTTAAGTCCACAATGCATTTGTTTCCAGAGAGTCGTGTATCTCTGCACTAATAAATTACTTTGATGATTTTGTTTATCCACAGGTATAAAGGAGGAATGCCGGTCGACCCACTGAGCGCCCCTGGAAAGTACAAGATTGAAAACAAGTATGGAGTCCACAGTTTGATCATAAGCAGGTACGTCTGAGTCCGACACATCTGCCCTGACAGATGTTTGATGTGAAGGGTTTCTACAAAGGTCACAGGGAATAGATAGCTGCATGAAGTTTTTAATAAAGCTTACATAATGCTTGATTGTGTGCACTGCTGGTTGCAATTCTTTGCTACATCTTGTGGCAGCCTTGTTAAAGCATTATAAAGTTTAAAAATGAACTTTACACGTTGCCGTAGTTAATTAGCCAGTGGCAAGAAAATGTCAGCTGACTTCTTGGAACCATAAGTTCATTAAATAAAATAACCAGATACCAGACTGACAGATGGCTCGAGGCACCTGAGTGAAGATGAGTCAAGGAGAGAAAGTTTCTCACCTCTGGCGTTCATTCAACTTTCTGCTCTTTAGGGGGGAAATAACTTCCCATGCACATATCCAGCTCTGTTCATGCACCATGTCTGACTCTGCTGCCATGTGGAGCGACAGATGCACCGGTGCACAGAAAGTACAGAGTCTGAACATTTAGTAAAACGTGATGGAAAGTGTGGAGAAGAGAGGGAATTAATGCAAAGCTAAATGATCTTATTAACAGGGGCGGGTCTTCCATGGTGGCACAGGGAGGCACCTGCCCCCCCTGCAATGGTTATTGACTTGTGGCAATGTAAAGCTCTTAAACCACTGACTTTTTTATTTTTATTTTTTTTTTTAGACTTTATTTATTTGCACATAAAAAATAAAACAAAACATTTACTTATCTCTCCTACTAGTAAGAAAAGATATGAAAAAGAAATGTGCAAGTGAAGTCTGAAACCCGAAAGGCTTATAACATGACCTCACCTTGATCTAACAAATAATTGAAGCACAGTCAAGAAATAATAATCACATACCTTGTGCAAGGTATAGAAATAACAAAATTTAAAAAAAGAAGGGAAAAAAAGGAAAAAAACGGGGATGATGTTGGTAGTAAAAATAAAAGTAGTAGTAATGATAACAACACTAAATAAATAAACGAAAAGAGGTGAGAAAAGAAAGCGAGACAAAAGAAGAGAACTGGTACAGATGAATTAAGTTCAAGTAAACACTAAAAAGGGAAAAGAAAAGTAAAACTAAAAGAACATGGGGCGCTAGGAAAGCAGAATTAAATTAAACTGCTATGTTCACTGTAAAGAGCTACAGTATAAGCACAAACTTCTGACTAAGGCTCAACTCTTTGTGTAAGATTGTTATTGTTCTCAATTTCACCATTTGAGTGATGCTTGTTCTGGTTATTCTGCATATATTGACTGACTGTTACACAAAAACACTGTGATGTTTGTACAGAGCTGAGCGCTAACTACTGGGTAAGACTACACTGCAAAAACTCAAAATCTTAAAAATAAAATATTTGTCTTATTTGTCTTATTTCTAGTCAAAACAAATCTCATTATGCTTAAAATAAGACTCATCACATAAAAAGCAGCTTGTTTTTAGACACTTTTTTCTTTTACTTCTTTCAAGCAGATTTTCACTTGAAATAAGTTGAAAAATCTGATAAGTTTTTCTTTCTTATTACAAGCACAAAAAACTTGTTTTCACTGGCAGATTTTTCTACTTATTTCAAGTGAAAATTTGTTTGAAACAAGTGAAAATGATCTAAAAACAAGTTCTTTTTTAGGTGAGGAGTCTTATTTTAAGTGGAAAGAGATTAGTTTTGACTGGAAATGAGACATTTTGACAAGAAATAAGACAAATATTCTTGGAGAGATTTTGAGTTTTTGCAGTGTATAAGATATTGATGTCCGCTTTGAGAATTTATTGCGCTGCTTATTCTGCTAAGACTTCTTATTTACAAGATAGAGTTGATTACTGATTGGTTATAATTTTGATATTGACAAGTGGAAAGTGGAAAGGCCATAGCCATCTTCCTTACAAGGTGAAAGATTCAATGTGGCCAATAAAAGCAAGATGAAGACATGCTGTAAACAGTGTGTAATTGTACAGTGAATATTCAAGAAAGCGGTCAATGACAGCCTTCATTTTTGTTACTTTTGGGTGATCTTAAAGCAGAAGTAAGTGATCCGGTGGTTTTGGCTAACTTCCTGTCAGCAGATGGAGTTAGCAGTCCCCGCCCTCGTCCCTACGTCACCACATTCACGCGCATCCCTTGGCTGCACACACAGAGAGGACCGCCCCTTTATGCCGTTCTCTCTCCTCATTGGATAAAGGTTGTAGGATACAAGGAAAGTTTTCTCCTCGGCTCAGAGCAGAGCAGAGTGACTGACAGACCCGTGTTTCAGACCAAACACTCTATGTAAGTGATTGCTGTCGGAAGATAGAACTATTTAAGACTCATATTAAGACAAATATTCCGCTTACTTCTGCTTTAATTTTGACGTCAGATGAGGAAACAGGGTGGAGCAGAGGGAGGGAGAGCAGGGTCGTCTGGTCTGTTCGTCATCTTCAAGACTCCTCAGCTGTTCGTGTTGAAGCGCTGACCTTTGCGTCATTCGAGCCACAAATTCCTCCCTCTGCTCTCGCTCCTTTGCCCTGCTCTCTCTCTCGCTCTCTGTCTGTGAATATCCTCTGTCATCATTACATTACATTACATTACATTACAGAGCCGGTGACGTTAATGCTCCTCACTGCAAAAAACTCAAAATCTTACCAAGAATATTTGACCTATTTCGATAGGCATAATGTCATTTCCAGTCAAAACAAATCTCATTATACTTAAAATAAGACTCCTCACATTAAAAGCTTGTTTTTAGACACATTTTACTTATTTCAAGCATATTTTCACTTGACAGTGGAGCAAGTTTTTCTTTCTTATTACAAGCACAAAAAAAACTTGCTTTCACTGGCAGATTTTTCTACTTGTTTCAAGTGAAAATTAGTTTGAAACAAGTAAAATTATCTTAAAAACAAGTACATTTTTAGGTGATGAGTCTTATTTTAAGTGGAAAGAGATTAGTTTTGACTAGAAATGAAACATTTTGACAAGAAATAAGACAAATATTCTTTTTTTTGTTTTCTTTTGTTTTTGCAGATTTTTTGCAGTGCTATAACTTTGTCAAAATTATGGCTTTTCCCACTCCAAGTGCAGCAGAAGGAGACGCTCTGTTAGCAGCAGAGCTCAGACTGTAGAGTTCATGCCCCCCCTCATCTCCTCTCATCCCCTCCTCCCCCTCCTCACATACACACACCCACACAGCTGAGGAAATGCATCACAGTTAAAATAGTTCGGTCGAGGGTGAAGGTCACATTTCTTCCTTCTATTCTCACCCTGCGACTCACTCGGGCTCCTCTTCTTCGGTTCGAATGCCGTCTTGTCACTGAGGTCACTTCTTTAAAAAAAGATGAATGAGGAGGAGGAGGAGGCGTTCGCTGTCCTGACCTTGAAGAGACACCGTGGTGTTGTTGTTGAAAGAAAGAGCTCAGCTGCTCACACACCGACACCGGATTTTAAGATGATCTCTTTTTTTCTTTTTTTTGTCTGACAAGTTAAATGTGGATGTTACATAACGACCACCGGGCGACGCTGCAAAATCACTTCTCTCCTCCCAGCGTTCACACTGACAGATCGCCTCATTAACAGACTGAAAGGTTGTTTTTTTCAACCACATATTAAACCCCAGTCACTGGTTTTTTAACATTAACTCAACAAAGACGAATAATCCAGAAAATAAAGATACTAAAGCTGCTGATCCCTTTTTGTAAAAGTGAAAACACAGAATAAACAGTCATTATGTGTTTTTCTAGGTGCATAAAAAGTCGTAGTTTACATAATAATAATAACTTTATTTATATAGCACAAGTTTACAAAGTGCTTCACAAAACAATATAGAAGAGACAAGTCACAAATGCCATTAAACCTCAGGAGGTCGCCATAAGCCATACAGCAACACAGGCAATACAAGAACCCAACAACAGATTGAGACCAAGAGGAGTCAAATTATAAAAAATAAATAAATAAAATGGGGGTATACATGATACAAACAAATAAAATGATGAAATGATACAATAAGATAAGAAAAGATGGGATATAAGAGTTAAAACCAAAGAACGTTTTAAGTAAAACAAAGAGCATCTGAGTAAAACTGTGAGATAAAATAGATCATAGGATGACATCACATAAAAGCAAATCTGTAAAAGTGGGTTTTTATTTATGTTTTAATAACCTCCACTTTGGCGACAGTCAGAGTGATAGTTCTTGAAATTGGGCACAAACATTCACAAGGAATCGACAGGGACGAGTGATTAGACTTCCAAAGGTCAAAGGTCAAGGTTACACGTTGTGTTTTAGGTCTTGTGAACGTTATATCTCTGTAACTCCATGAGGGAACTCGTGGTTCATACTTTCAGCTGGACCTGATGGAGATTTCAGGTCGTCAAACATTAACGTGACCTGTTTTCCAACACGTACTCGATGTTCCATACTCTGTGAAACAAGATAAACTGATGTAACGTTAAACTACTGTATGATGGAGCGATACGATGACAAGGTGGAGATTCAAGTTTGTCTTCATTGTCTCTAAAACTAAACCTGAGATAATGATGGAGCTCGTTTCTGTTCAATTATCACAGTAATAACCCAGTTGTTTAAAACACTCCGTATACCCAGCCTCTAAAAAATCAAACTTTCCCTCCTGTATTGACCCTGAAGTACACTGTTGAGTTGAATTGAATGCTTTATTGTCATTGTACAATAAAACAGTCACATTCATATAGGAGACACAATCAATAAATACAATTTTCCAATCAAATAAAGTTGAAATACTAATAAATATTTAAAGTTAAACACTGTGTACTTAAAAGTGCAGAGGAATGTCTGTTTTTATGTCTGAAAAATCATTATATTCAGTCAAACTGATCAAATTATCCCCTAAAATGCTTTCTAACTTAAATGTTGTCGACACTGAACTCGTTGAACAATTTTCCAGTCATGGAAAACACATGGAAAATTAGACTTAAAAAGTCAGATGTCCTGGAAAATTATTTATCACATCAGCTTCCAGAGCTCTTTTTGACTTTTTCAGACCCCACCATGGATTTCTTTTCCAAACAAGTGCCTAGCGAGCACTTTGAGTTGATGAGTGTCGCCAGAATTGGACCGTGAGCATGAGGGTTTTCAGATAGAGGAGCAGCAGAGAGTTGTTTTGGGTGTGTTTTAAAATCAAAAACAACATGTTTGCATTGTAATATGATAAATGTGTCATAATTTCTAAGTATGTAAGACATTATTTCATAGAAAAGTTATAGAGCCATAGACTGCACATCTTTAAATCAGACTTCAGGGAGTTATAAAGGAATAAACATACTGTAGAAACAAACTGGTTAAATGTACACACTGCAAAAACTCAAAATCTTACCAAGAATATTTGTCTTATTTCTAGTCAAAATAAATCTAAATATATTTAAAATAAGTATCATCACATTTAAAAAGCAGCTTGTTTTTAGACACTATTTTCATTTTTCAAGCAAATTTTCCACTTTAAATAAGTAGAAAAATCTGATAGTGGAGCAAGTTTTTCTTTCTTATTACAAGCACAAAAAACTTCCTTCACTGGCAGATTTTTCTACTTATTTCAAGTGAAAATTTGTTTGAAACAAGTGAAAATGATCTAAAAACAAGTTCATTTTTAGGTGATGAGTCTTATTTTAAGTGGAAAGAGATTAGTTTTGACTAGAAATGAGACATTTTGACAAGAAATAAAACAAATATTCTTGGAAATAGTTTGAGTTTTTTGCAGTGCAATATAAGGTGCAACTGTGGAAAAGACTTCTCCAAAGCATGAATGGGACGGAGGATGTATTAGTAGTGTAATGGCGTAGTTACATTTCTGTCTGACTGTATCAGAGTTGGAAATATGGAAATCTGCAATTTTGAAATTCTGCTATCCATTTTTATTAAATATATATATATCTATCTTAAATAAGCATCTGTACCACATCTGGACTGTTGAAAGCTGTTTAACCCTATAGTGTCTGTTGTGCTGCTGCAGGTGTGTGGTGAGTGACACGGCCGAGTACAGCGCTGTGGCCACCAACCAGCACGGGACGGCCAGCAGCAAGGCCATGGTCACCGTGAAGAGTAAGTCGCTCCGTCGCTCCGTCAGTCACTGCTTCATCATCATCATCATCCTCATCCTCATCATCATCATGTTTCCCTCTGTGTGATCATGACTTGTTTTCTGCTCAGGACCTTCAGGAACCGGGGAGTCCTGCCAGCTCGGCCTAGGTGAGAGAAATATGTCATTGTATTTTTTGGTTGCACTGCAAAAACTCAAAATCTTACCAAGAATATTTGTCTTATTTCTAGTCAAAATGTTATTTCTAGTCAAAACAAATCTCATTATAATTAAAATAAGACTAATCACATTAAAAAGTAGCTTGTTTTAAGACTTAAGACTAACACTTTTTACTTCTTTCAAGCATATTTTCACTTGAAATAAGTAGACAAATCTGATAGTGGATCAAGTTTTTCTTTCTTATTACAAGCAGAAAAAACTTGTTTCACTGGCAGATTTTTCTACTTATTTCAAGTGAAAATTAGTGTGAAACAAATGGAAATTATGTAAAAACAAGTAGATTTTTAGGTGATGAGTCCTATTTTAAGTGAAAAGAGATTAGTTTTGACTAGAAATGAGACATTTTGACAAGAAATAAGACATATATTTTTGGAAGGATTTTGAGATTTTGCAGTGTGGAGTCAGGCCCAGTCAGTCAGTCACACACGAAGCAGCAGCAGCAGCAGCAGCAGCAGCAGCAGCATCACATGGGATCATTTGGCTGCTTTGGCTGCGGGCGTCGGTGCATGTGAGAGCCTGATGATAAGCAGTGGAAACTATTGTGAGGAGTTGTTCAAGAGCCAGACGGTGTAAAAAAACACCAGAAGCGTGTGACCACAGGGAGAGTTTCAACTCCTGGTTGTTGAGAGAGTGGGATAATAGGGTTAGGTTTAGGTTAAAGGGCATTTTTGAAACAAGTAAAATTATCTAAAAACAAGTTAATTTTTAGGTGATGAGTCTTATTTTAAGTGGAAAGAGATGAGTTTTGACTAGAAATGAAACATTTTGACAAGAAATAAGACAAATAGTTCAGCATTTTGGCAAAGTGGCCCATTGCCATAATCCCTATAGTCATAGCAGTAGGTTCGTTACCTTTAATTGTCGGTGCAAGCTATTTTTAGAACGGCGGGGCAGAGCCGCGAGCTGCTCAGAGCTACGCTACGGAGGCTTATTATGGGATTTCTTGGTTTCCCTCATCAAACTCATCAAATACACAATCCAACAACTCCACAACGCTCTGGTGGACAAGTTGTGACCTGCACATTCACCACGCTATGAGATAATAACACAACGTTACCAGACAGAGTTGTTTTAGAGGGAAATTCATGCAAAACAGCTGATGCACGTTGCCTTCAGGGACAGTTTTTCATCAAGCAGTCTCTGTATTTCCCTCTAAAACAACTCTGTCTGGTAACGTTGTGTTATTATCTCATAGCGTGGTGAATGTGCAGGTCACACAAGAGTGTTTTGGAGTTGTTGGATTGTGTATTTGATGAGGGAAAAGCGAAACTACAGCACGCCTCCGTTGCGTTGGCTCAAAACAAAACTGCTATGACTATAGGGATTATGGCGATAGGATGACTTACCAAAATATTCAACTATCCCTTTAAGAATCATGCAAAAATACAGAATTAACCTTGTAACATTGTCGATTTGTTAAGATTTTAAATAAATAAAGTTTCCTTGTTGTGGTCCAGTGCCCCACCTGACGGAGATCCACCCCAGTAAGCTGGAGGTCACGCTGCTCGACCGCTTCTCCGTGTCCTTCGGCGTGGAGGGCGGCGCCATCAGCCTGGTGGCCACCATGGTGGTGGTGCCCGACCTGCCCAACGTCCCGCCGCTCGCACAGTGGTACCGAGACGGTGAGTCGCCCGACCGTTCATCCTCTGTGTGTGTGGGTGTGTTTGATGCATCAGAGATAGGGTTGCAAAAGTCTGACAATTTTCACAGTTGGAAACTTTTCATGGGAATTAACGGGAATGTATGGGAATAAACAGGAAAAATCCTAAATTTACCAAATTGAAGGTTGGCACTTAACAGGGAACTTAAATATAGTTGGAGAAAATATATTGTTTTTGGAGGGAGGGGGGCTCCTTTTACTTTTTGATTGGGTGGGGGAGGTGGGAGGAGTAATATTTTACTCAACATTCATGTTTTTGTTGTTCAGTAAAAGAATTCATTGTTCATACAAGAATTAAAACTTGATAAAGTTCTACTCACAAATAAATCTGTAGAAATGTCATGTTTTTTAATTGTATTATTTTGCATAGATGTCTGCTTATGACAAAACTAAATATTTACATTTACGTTTGGATATGAAACAGTTTGTTTAAATTACTCCCAATTTCCAGTTAATTCCCATAAATTCCCATATTTCCCATGGAAAGTTTCCAATTTGGGATATTTCCAAAATTCCCCAGCTTAAAGGGATAGTAGCATTTTTTTAAAAAGTGGGGTTGTATGATCTACAAATAGCCCCTAAGTACTTTAATTGCAGTAGAAGACTCTCTGCACTCCTCCCGTTAGCAACGCCAGCCCATAATAGCCCTGCCCAGAGATTTACAACATACAGTGTTGTGAACAGACCCAAAGAAACGGCCTATTTTCACGGCCTAAAAGAGGTTTTACATGAAAAAAAAATACACAGTTCCATTGTTCACTATAATATAATTTTTTCCAGCCCCTCAAAGTGCAGGAAAAACACAGTTTTTATTTGGACCTAACCAACTGCTGATCGGCGGGCGCTAACCCTGGGCGGAGGGATACGTGAGTTGGTTAGGTCCAAATAAAAACTGGGTTTTTCCTGCACTTTGAGGGGCTGGAAAAAATTATATTATAGCGAACAATGGAACTGTGTATTTTTTTTCATGTAAAACCTCTTTTAGGCCACGAAAATAGGCCGTTTTTTTTGGGTCTGTTAACAACACTGTTGTAAATCTCTGGGCAGGGCTATTATGGGCTGGCGTTGCTAACGAGAGGAGTGTAGAGAGTCTGCTACTGCAATTAAAGTACTTAGGGGCTATTTGTAGATCATACAACCCCACTTTAAAAAATGCTACTATCCTTTAAAGTACAGTACTCAAGTAAAATTTACTCGTTACTGTCCACCACGTGACTACAAAACCACACCACCTGCGACCCCTCCTCTCTTCATCATCATCATGTCTCTCAGCTGTGTGAATCCAGTTTGATGCGTCGCTGTTTGAAGGTGCGAGCGATCTGGCTCCAGCTCGCTTCCAGGTCGTGGCTGTCCCCAATGTGGCCGGAGCTCAGCGAGGTTGCCATTTGCGCGGCCGGACGCCGACGTGGCGCCGGTCGGACGTCACGACACGACACCCGACCACCGCGCTTTACACACTGTGCCTGCTGCAGTCTATCAGTACCGCACCCGCCGCTGCTGCTTCCAACACGACTTCGAGTGCTCTTCTCCCTCTGGTGTGTGACGACGGAGGAATAGAATAATTTTGATTTTCAAGGGGATCATAATACCAGCAGAACTCTCTGTTTTGTCTTTATGTAATGCACATTGTGTTGCCTTGGGTTGAAAATTGTGCCTATATATTAAAGATGCCTTAACTTGCCTTTCTGTCTCAGGAGGAAGTGAAAAATGCAGGAAACCAAAACTTTATGTGACACGGGGAGTCTGACTAACGATGCAGATGTGACTAAACATTCAGGCGCTTAATTCAAACATGTCCGCCTTTTATTCTATTAAGCAGGTAAATCTTCTCACACACACACTCACAACCCACACACACAACACACACACACACAATCATAGAGCAGGTTGTGAACCTCAGGAGCTTCCGGAGAGAGAATCAATTACAACTAATTGTCTGAGCGTCATCAATGCATGAAATCTGCCGCAGTTACAATCCGCCGTCTCGGACTTCATCATCACAGCTTTATGAAAAAATACCCCCGCAGATCGCCCTTTACACGTGTGACGATGCATTCTGGCGCGTCAGTTACCGCCGAGGGAGACCGTGGAGACGTTTTCACTCTGATGCCGAAGCTCCTGAAGAAAATACAACTGGGGATTATTAATCCTACGTTCCACAAGTTTCTGTACGTCTTCTATGGTCAAATAGTAAGCCGGAAGCTGTTTTGCATTTCTGGGGGAATTTTTACGTTTTCACGTTTTCCTTGGTTTTCAATCGTTGTCATAGTTGCGTAAATGCATGGTTATATTTACGCATGGCTTTTAAAGGGATAGTTCATTAAACATATTGAAATTTGGCCCTTTGCCATAATCACCTTAGTCATAGCAGTAGGTTCGTTACCTTTTAATTGTCACGTGCAAGCTGTTTTTTGAACACGGCGGAGCAGGAGCCGTGGCTGCCCAGAGACTACAATACGGAGGCTCTTTTGGGATTTCCTTGGTTTCCACTATCATCAAACTCATCAAATACACTATCCAGCAACTCCTCAAACCGCATCTGGTGCGACAAGTTGTGAGTGCACATTCACCACGCTATGTGATAATAAACACATCGTTACTCACACAGAGGTGTTTTAGAGGGAATTCAGAGACTGTTGATGGAAAAACATTTGGTCCCTGAAGGGCAAACGGGCGCATTCAGCGGTTTTGCATGAATTTCCCTTCTACAACAACTCTGGTGTGGTAACGTTGTGTTATTATTCATAGGGTGGTGAATGTGCAGGTCACTCAACTCTGTCCACCAGAGGCGTTGTGGGATGTTTGTTGGATTGTAATGTATTTTTGGATGTGTTTGATGAGGGAAACCATAAGGATATCCCATATGAGCCTCCGTAGCGTAGCATCTAGAGCAGCTCGCGGCTTTGCTCCGCCGTTCTAAAATTAGCTTGCACCGTCAATTAAAGGTAACGAAACATACTGCTGCTATCACTCTAGGATTTTGGGCAATGGGCCAATGTGACCTAAATGTTGAACTTATCCCTTTAACTCGGATGTCAATTTGTGTGATGTCATGTTAAAATAGCTGCGTGTGTTGGATCCGTGCGTTTTACAGATGTTCATTGAAAGAAAAAAAAAATCCATGCATTTACGCGACTACCAGAAACCTTGGAATCGTAACATAAAATTCCACCGGAGAGCAAAACAGGCTTAAGTTTTTGACGTTCGGAAAAAGGTGGATAGACAGACGTTCGTGGTCCTTTACCTGTGCTTGGAGGCCGGAGCGAGTGTGGTGACGTCAGGAGTACACGGGGGCTCTGATGAGGTAGATGATATGATTTGTGTCGAGAGCTAACATGTGAAAAATCAGAAAGAAAAGGAAAAAAAAAATCTGTATAAAAATCAAACCGACCAATATGATTACCAGGGCAGCCAAGTCATTGGACCTCGGAAAGAAAAAGGTGATGATTAATTCTAGGGGCCCAGTCCCCAGGTTGGTCCCACATAAACACCCAGTAGTTAATCTGTGTATGTACTGAATTAATCTGCATAAGGATCCTGACTAATTCTCATAGTAATGCTGCATTAGCTTCAAAAACCAAAGTAGCTAATTAAGAAATGATAATACATATGTTAAGTTATGAAAAAAAGTGGTAATGTCAGGGGGCAGGGGCACTTTTAGTATTTAACTTTCAGGGGGCCCAGAATTCCTAGCAACGGCCCTGCCTCGGGACCCTTCAGTATGGGACTGCACTTTTACTTTTTTCCACTTACTTGCAGCAGGAAAGTTTCTTGCTGTGTTGGTTTTTTATCTTCATCCAAGTGAATTATTCATATTTTTTTTTAACAAATTGCATTATATTTACCTCTTTATTGTTACATTGTTTTTTAATAATCGGATTTTTTGGTTTGTTTGTCTGTTGAACATATATCTTTTTAATAAATCAAACCTGGAACGTTTTTTTCATTCAACCTGTTGCTGCTTCCTGCTCATCTGCACTGTTACATTCAGACTGTATGTGAGGCAGCTTTATTTTTTACTGCACAATGCACATCTAAGGCTTTTAAAGACGTCATTAATGTTTTTTTTTATTGGATTTTCTTTGTGAGAAGCTAAAAAACGCTGAATGAAGATCATTCATTGTTTACACTGAGAACAAAAAAGGACAAAGTTTTGACTGTAGTTTTCATCACCCTGCTGAGGGCTGCTGAGGCCTGTGCTGGCTGAGACAGGAGGAACTGGGCGGAGACTGGAGCGGATACCGGGCATAGGACCCAGCTGCTGGAGCTGGAGCAGTGCTGGGATGTCCTGCAACACTCAAACTCACACACAATAACTTAAAACTCTGTATCAGGTTTTTCAGACATGATGTGACACTGGTGACTCCTCCCGTGCAATAAAAACTTTATTTTCCGGATTATTCTGCATTTGTGTCGTTTGTTAAACGACATCTCGTGGACGGTGTTCCTCTTGTCCAACTGATCCTCTTTACTGTCATGTCCACAGTCATTACCTCATCAATAAATAAGGTAATGAGCTATTATCTCATTACCTTTACAACTGTAGTTTTGTTTTGTTGTTTTTTTAGTAATGTGTGAATGCTTATGCTTGTGCCACGAAAAACAAACTCCATATAGTCACATGCAATGACCATAAAGTATTCTATTCTATTCTATTCATGCCACTTCACGGCTTTAAGATTTTAAGATTAGATTTAGAAGATGTACTGTGATGATATTTCTATCAATAAATAGGTTAATAAATCTCACCTTATAACAAAGCTCATTCATATTCACTCATTTTCATATGAAAACACTTAGACACTATTAAAAGTAATGAAAGAAATTACCTGAATCTTTATTTATAGTAAATATGAGTTGTGTATTTCAGTTATCTGCTTGTTGTAATCTGTGTAGTGTTTTTTTTTGTCATACATTGCTATTTATTAATATAAATTCCTTTTAAATTAAATAAATAAAAGATGTGTTCGTCGTCCATCATGTACCTGCGCAGTGAGCCTGGAATGGGTGGGACAGAGCCAGCTGTGGAGCTGGGACCGTCCTCCTGTTTGGGTTTGGTGCTGCTGTGTGTTCGGTTCTGGTTCTCGGTTTTGGTTCTGCTGTCTGCTTGCTGCTGCTGGTTGGCTTGTTGCTGCGCGGCGGGTGTGCGGCGTGAGAGGTGGGCGCGGCGTTGGCTGCTGGACGGCGGCGGCCAGGAGCTGAGCCTGAGCCTGTTGGAGGAGGAGCTGTTGCTGGGCCGGGAGGAGAGCGGCCAGATGGGGGGGGGGGGGGGGGGTTGTTACGTCCTTGCGGGTGGTCTGCGGTTGTCTTTGGGCAGTTTGTCGGTGGCGTGGCGGCGTTGGTGGGTGTAGGTCATCTGCGAGGGTTGCTGTGTGATTGGTGAAGTTATCGTAGGGGGAGTTTTGTGTGGGCTGGTGTTTGTGTCGTGTGGTTGTTGGCGCGGTATTGTGGCCGTCTGTGGGGCGAGTTCCGTAGTGGCTCTAGGGTGGTGTTGGTGGTGGGGGGGGCGTGGTGTGCTTGGTCGCTGGAGGGTGGTCCGGGGGGGTCGTTTAGTTTGTGGTTCGAATGGCCAATTGACGTGTGTTTGTGTTGTGGTCTGATGGAGTGAGGGTGGGGTTCTGGCGGGCTGTGAGGGTCGTGGCTGCACGTTGGGTTGGACTGGCGTGGGTACGGGGCTCGAGGCGTGTTTTTTGTGGGAGTGTTTTCGGGGGGGCTGTGGTTCGGGTCTGTAGCGTCGTTTGTTTGTGGGCAGGCTCATGCTGGGGTGGTGCCGTTAGGATGGGAGATTGTTGTTTTTGTTTCTTGGGTTCTTTAATGTTCGAGTGTCCTGTATTGCGGCGTGGGCGTCTTCGTTTGGTTGTTAGGTTCGCCTTAGCGACAATGTGCTGCGCAGGGTGGGGAGTGGTGATCGTTGGTACGTAGTGCCGGCCGGGGGCAGCAGTCGGCTGGGGTCGGAGTTTGGTTTGTGTCGCGCTAGTCGGTCATGGATGGGGAGGTGGATCCAATTGGTCCGGGGGAGAGTGGGTCGGATTGGGAGGCGTAGATGGAGGCGAGTGGGGCTCGGTGGCGGCTCTCGGGAATAAGTGTTGGATGTGTATAGTGGAGGTGTCGGGTGATAAGTCGCACGGCTCTTCAAAACATCCAACGTCTCTAAAACAGGGTAATCCAAACATATTTGTTGTAGGGCCAGAATCTTTCTCAACAGGGACACCTTGGGGGCCAGGACATTCAAATTAGGCCGAGATTTGAAATTAAATTCACGTTTTTTGCCTAATAATTTATTTGGTTTATATTATATTTTACCTGTAAGGTTCCATTATTTTCAGTTATACATATCTGTGGTGTTTGGGTATGATATATAAATGAAATAATACTTCGACAGCTGGAAAACCTTTCAGATACTCCGTACTTGCTGGAGGCTTTACTCTGCTGTCCCAGTGTACTTGCCCTGGTGATTTTCAGGTCCTAAATTTGAAAGGAGGCTGACCATTCGGTTTGGATGATACAAGTCTGTAGGTCCTTGAGTTCGTCAGTAGTGTTTCTCTTCTTTAACACACCTTTCTACATGTCGGAGGAGTTGGTTTTTTCTCACCACGGGCCCACCCCCCCCCCCCCCCCCCCCCCACCCTCCCCCCCCCCTCCCCCCGAGTGCTCAGTGGGAAACTGTTGCTGTTATACCAACGGTCCTACGATTCTAATAGCCTTATCACATGCGTAGGATATCAACTTCACGCCTCAGGCTCGTATGACTCGTATGACATGGATGTTGTTGTCATGTATCCTTGACAACGGACTGTTGCAGTCCGTTGCCAAAGACAGCTGATGTTTTGTTACGATGTTTAAAATATGGGATCTAAAGTAGTTGATGAATTCATATGTTTAAGGAGTGAAACTTTCACCATCCATGGAGGGGTATACTGTGAGTTAGAGGGGAATGTGCAGTGACTTTCTCCTGACAAAAAAAGGGTGGAAATGACGAGTTGCAGGAAGCTTTACTTGGTGCTATAACGTTCTGAGAGGAGGTGGGGACTATTTTTATCCACAGTGAGGATATTTTTATTGGATAATATTGTATTTCTGGTTGATTATAAACTTACCATGAAATGGATGTGCGTTATCGCTCTTCCATATTTGGCCATTTTCTTGGTAATCCGTTTTATAACTGCAAGATATCACTTCCAGTCCGTGGTCTTATGCTCATAGATACAGTTCGGCAAGCAAGGAAACGTCACTTCCGGTTAGGGACGTGGGGAAAACCAAACCGTTTTCCCCATACACACTCATGCTAAAAGGCTGGCATTTTTAAACTTTGTTCAATCGCTTTGTTCGCCGTCTGTCTTAGTTTTAATCACATGTATGATTGGCTGACATAGAGTTAATATTTAGTAAAAACTCATCACGATTCTGGGTCGATTGCTGTCCGTACGTCTTAAAATATAAAGTTTTCACAGCCATAGCCTACACCGAGTCAGCAGGGGTCGGCAACCTTCACTTCCGGTCAGAGCGTTACATCGTTTCGGAGAAGATGAGCGTTAAGTGTCACGTTATAAAAGTTGCAGGTTGTGGTTTTTGAATTTATTTTGCGGTGCAAATAATACAAGCAATAACTCAGGCAGTGTCTACGAGGTACTAGTGCGCGGCCCGGCGGCGGATCTATAGAGTAGCGTCAGAGCCGTGGGGGACGACAAATATGGACCTGACTGTGAAATACCTAATATTTTTAAATGTTACGGACAACAATCGACCCAGATCGTGATGAGTTTCTAATAATATAGCTCTCTGTCAGCATTACATGTGATTAAAACTAAGACGGACGGCGAAAAAGCCGTTTGATCAAAGGTTTAAAAATGCCGCGGTTTTTGCATGAGTGTGTATGGGGGACACGGTTTGTTTTCCCCACGGCCTAACGGAAGTGGACGTTTCCTTGCTTGCCGACTGTGTCTTATTATACCACTCTAGTTGCCCTCCCTCCGCTTCGCGTCGGGCCGAACAACGGCCCTTAGCCATGGTATAATGAGCATATACCACGGACTGGAGTGATATATTGCTTAAATAGATGATAATAAAAATCCAGACTAATTCATATCAATATAAAAAAAGATGAATTAAGCGTTTTATAACAATAACATAGTGCGTCGTTTATTCTAAAGTGTCATCTCTGGAGTGTTTTAACAGAAGTAAACCATCGATCAGTTAATGGAGGTTGGTGTTCTCACCCCTGCCAGTGACTGCCGGCCAGCATCAGCTGTGTGTGATGGTGTTGTTGTTGTTGTGCTGCTGTGTTGCTGTTGCTGTGTTGTTGTTGTTGTTGTTGTTGTGAGGGATGGAGCAGGAGGGGACGGAGCTGTGGGTCTCAGAGCTCTCCTCACTCTTCAGCTGCAGCGGGGAAAGAAACAATACATTTATTAAACACGTTCACACACCAAGTGTCTCCAGTTATAAAACGCTGAACTTCAGGTGGAGCAGAGTAGGAATTCTGCAAAAATCCTGCAAAAAAGTCTGATTCTATGGAGCTAAGACACTGAGGCCATGAGGCAAACTGGCAAACCAGGGTTTATGGCCGGCCCCTGTAGTAAACCATCTATGTGGTTGTTTAGGGCCACAGCCGTTTAGGTGGGGGGCCACATGATCAGAAAGTTACGGGGTTCATCAAGTCATAAACATCCTGAGGTCTGCACGGTGCTGCTATGAGCTTTATTTGTAATGTGGAAGTCAATATTCAGCTTCGTGTTATCTCACATTTGAGACATTTGGTGAAAATAGAACGGCAGAATGACAACATTTGTGCTCAAAAAGCATATCTACAAAATGTCTTTTTGGACTTGTTTTCTACACTTATCTATTACTGTATTCATATCCTATTTCAAGCACCAAACAGTTCATTCTCATGGACTGAAGGAGTGTTTTCACGAGGATTTGACATTTTTCCAAAAGCAGACCAGGCTCAAAACACAGCTTTTTAAATGAGCTTTTAATATATACTGTAATTCTTGTGTGTTTTATACTGTTTTATTGCAGTTTTTAATTGAATTTCCACTCTGACTTTGCTCTATTTTATTAATTTTAAAGTGTAAGGCGTCTTAGCTTTCTTAGCTAAGCGTCAGTAATAAAATGTATTATTATTATTACTATAACAAAAACTGAATCGATGATGCTGATTTCAATAGATGCTCATCGGATATTAAGAAACAGAAGAAGGGGTTGCAGCCTGATGATGTACTTAAAAGAGGACCAGTCAAAACCTCAAACGGTGGAAAACAACGAGGAGGAAATTTAAAGGATTACTGTATGTAAAAAGATCGGGTGATCAGGTGATGATGTAATAACTGTGACAGGCCTTTAGTCAGGATTTCCTCACACACACACACACACAGGGCCGGTGGCCGCTGGCATAAACACTGTATACGGTTGTTTAGGGCCACAGCCGTTAGGTGGGGGGCCACATGATCAGAAAGGTACCGGGGTTCATCAAGTCATTTAAACATCCTGAGGTCTGCACGTGCAGCTATGAGCTTTATATGTAATGTGAAGTCAATATTCAGCTTCTTTTATCTCACATTTGAGACATTTGGTGAAAATAGAACGGCAGAATGACAACATTTGTGCTCAAAAAAACAATCTTACAAAATGTCATTTTAGACTTGTTTTCTACACTTATCTATTACTGTATTCATATCCTATTTCAAGCACCAAAACTGTTCATTCTCATGACTGAAGGAGTGTTTTCACAAGGGATTTGACATTTTTCAAAAAGCAGACCTCAAATTTCCAGCATTTGGCCTAAATTATTTCTTTCTACAGTGTTCTAGGACAAACGGGCCTCAGTGTGCTTACAGCGGAGGTTCTAATATTTAGACATAAAACACTTGAGTATTGTTACTGCAAGTATCTTAAAAAGATAAATTTAAGAAAATATGTAAAAGTCGAGAAAATGGCCTCAAACCTCAGAGGGCATAAACACGTCTGTATTCAGTTTTAACCAGTGATTTGGTGTTTAGGGGGCCACCAAAATCCTAGGGCCGGCCCTGACTGCAAGATTAAACATTGAAAGCTTGGAACCCCGTGTTTGAAAGCGTAGCCTATAAAAGATTTAAAACTTTGGAACTAAGGCTGAAGTAAAAATTAAAATCTGTAGTTGTAAAGAAGTAAAGAAAAAAAACAAAGAGAAGTTGCAGAGATTTGGAATGAAAATTCAAATACAAAATAATGTTTTCAGAGATTTGAATTTTTTACTTCAGCCTTTCAAAACACTATTTACACCTTTTACTTAGGTTACTAAACTTATAGTTCCAAAGTTTCAAATCTTTTGAACGCTTTCAAACACGAGGTTTCAAGCTTTCAATGTTTTTTTTCTTTCAGTTTTGCCTCGTGGCAGTGTCTTAGCTCCATATAAAAACACTGGAACTGTGGTCCACCCACTGGCAGATCTGACCCAAAACATTCTGGTTAAGAAGTGTTTGAAACACCTAAAGAAGTATTTGGTAGAAATATAAATAATACTGTAGCTCTAATACTTTAGGTCTGTCACCAAAAGAGCCCAAATATATCTATATCTACAAAAACGACGCAACAGCGATTAGATGTTTTACAGTCAGGTGGTTAAAGGCCGATCCTCCAACGTAAAATACGATATGTGGACTGAAAAAATAAAGGAAATTCTATTTTTATTCTATTTTAATTTTATCTTTATGTTATTACACTCTCTTTACAGTTTCTTTTGTTGTGTCCTAATTGTCATCATGTCTCTATAAGCACCACATTGTATTGGAAATGTGACAAAACAGCAGATAATATGATGAATATGATTCTGTACGGATGATTTTGAATGAAACTGAAATAAAAACTAAGTTATATAAATGTCAGAAGAGAACAAGAGAATATATCTGTAACAGAATAAGAAAATTAATATGTAAATAAAAGCAGGAATAAATTACATAATAATAATAATAATTAATGAGGAAATCTAAAGACTAATCAAAGAGTAAGAGAAAAAGTAAAAGTAAAGTAAGAGAGGAAAAATCTTCTTTTTGACTTTTTTTTCAATATTTCTCTTTATATTTTTACATTTTTAATTCACTTTTTTTATTCATTTGTGTATTTCTGTTTATATTTCCACATTTATTCCTTTGCTTTTTCTCATGAAAATGCATTTTTTTGTTTTAAAATTTGACATATTTCTCATCTTGGATTGGACTTGTTTGCTCCTGTGTGTATTACCGTGTTTTTTCTCTTGTTCTTTTACAGATTTAGTCTTTTTTTTAAATCTTTATCTTCGCTCCTTCGACTCTGTGTCAAACTTAAAGTTCATTCCTGTCGTTTTACCTGC